>NC_083316.1:23528066-23666337 GCF_963455315.2 Globicephala melas | reverse complement strand
GGATCTTCCCGGACCGGGGCACGAACCCGTGTCCCATGCATCGGCAGGCGGACTCTCAACCACTGCGCCACCAGGGAAGCCCTGAACAGTGATTTTTCTCTTGCCCTTGGTGCTCCTGGACCTTAGGCTTTCAGACATAGACTTGGAGAAATACGCCATCAGCTCTCTGATTCTTATGCCTTTGAACTAAATCACCAGCATTCCTTGGTTTCCAGCTTACAGAAGGCAGATTGTGGGACTTCTCAGCCTCCATAATCATGTCATCCAAACTTATAATAAATCTCTTTCTATATATACATATATATATATATATCTTCTTAATTGTGTTTCTCTGAGAAACTATGGCTAATATATATCTCTACCTTATATCTTTCAAATATTTGAATGGAAATAGAAATTCTCCAAGTTCTTCCTGCTTGAATGGATGGACAGAGATACTCCCAATATTTGAGACTCTCTTGTATAAGCACCTGGTTACTAATATTCTCTCTGAATGTGTTATGCCTCCCTCTTTTGTAACCTATGAAGATATAAAAATAGAAATATCCAATTACAAATTTTATTTTTCTCATTTGTAATCTTAATAATCTAGTTACCATTATTCTCTAATTTAGGGGTTATAGATTAGCAAGCTTAGTAACAGTCCTCATAACATAGTCCAATATATAAATAACACTTAGACATTAGTTATGGCTATTTATTTAATATTCATCCATCCTACAAAATCCTTTTTAATTCTTTTTTAAATTAGGAGGATATAAAAGTCCATATGAAATGACCTGGAAAATATGTGTGGGGAAGTAAAAAGGAACATAACTATAGACACCTCTTTTAGGTTACTATTTTTGCAATGAACAGCAGTGAATTAGGAAATTCCTAGAGGGAAATGTTGGGTCAAGGGAATTTTTTCCTAACATGGATTTTTAAGGTAAAACTCTATAAATTATATATATATATATATATATACACACATATATATATATATATATAAAACTCTTGATGATAAAGGGTGAGAGAGAAAAATTGCACTATTAAAATTCTTGAGTTGATGGAGGGATATGGCAGTCAGATTACAAATGACAGACTGTTTTTGAACCCAAGCTCATGTGCCTGGCACACTGTGAGGACACTCAACCCCAAACACTGGAATTTGGAGCAGAGAAAGGTTTATTGCATGAACCATGCAAGGAGAATGGGTGACTTGTGCTCAAAAACCCAAACTCCCAGATGAGTTTCAGGGAAGCAATTTTAAAGACAAGGTGAGGGAAGACAGTTGCAGGGTATGTGGTTAAGCTTATGCACAGTTCTCTGATTGGTTGATGGTGAGGTAACAGGGCTATGTCACAGGGGTTAACATTAACAACCCTCAGGCTCCAGTAGGTCTGGGGACTACATGCTAATGGTCATCATGCAGTTAACTTCTTCCATTTGGTGGAGGTTTAGCATATGTAAAACAACTCAGGAAATGTTCATCAGATACTCTTATCCAGGTACTTCAGGGAAGAACTAAAGATTCTGTGACCATCATATAGTTGATTTACTCTTTAAATTCTTACCAGTTCTCCTAGCTCAACTGCTGTTTTTGTTACTAAATGTTTACTTGTTTTCAACCATTAATCCGTGAGTCAAGATTTTGTGACTCAGGAGATGCCTTGAAGACTGCAGCTTTTCTACAAACAAGAGGCAAGCAGAGGACACGGTTGGGGATGTTTTGTCCCAGGAAGGCCCCATAGGGTCCTGCTAAGTTACAAGACCTTAGATGGAAGTAAGGTATTCCTTAATTTGTAATATGAGTGAAGTCAGAACATATGTGTTCAAAAGAAGGAGCATTGTTAGATCTGGGAATAGAAGTATGACTTTTTATCTTCCAATTGCTTTCATTTTTCAAACAAAACTTTAGGAAAAGTTTTCTGCTGAGTGTGCAGGGGCAAGTAGATGGGATATAAACTAGCTATATCAGAGAATGGGAATGTGAAGTTAATAGATACATGTAATAGTGCCCATTTGAGATCTGTGTACATAAATAAGGTGGGACTATGTAACATTGTTATATTATTTTTGTAGTGTTATTCAGACACTTAGGTGTGAACTCAGAATAGATCAATAACTGGGGTGAGGTTTGTCTACTTGCATATATCAGATGGGGAGAATAGCATAAGAATTTAGGGGATGATATTGTTAATAAAGGAAATGAAGAAACAAATTGATTGCTGCATAGTGAAAACTTGTGGCATCAACTGGTTGGAGTTCTCAGGGCAATCAAAAGACTGTTGGAGTATAGCACTTAGCGTAAGAAAACTTGGTGGGAAAAGACATGATATTCGCAAGACAGGATTCCTTTTTTTTTTTTTAATAGTGGCTTTTTTTTTTCTACTTTTGACTCTGCCACAAGTTGGTTTTTATTTTTATCTTTTATTTATTTATTTATTTTTGGCAGTGCTGCTTGGCTTGTGGGATTTTAGTTCTCCAACTAGGGATCAAACCTGGGCCACCCAGCAGTGGAAGCACAGAGTCCTAACAACTGTACAGCCAGGGAATTCCCAACAGGATTCTTAAAATACGCATTTCAGAGAAAAGGCAGTTACTAGTGCTGGTGGTTAATCTTAAGTGTGACCATGTGAGCAGTTAGCTAAGATAAAGGAAAACAACCACTGTAATTTTGATTTTATATCTGCATGATAGGTTGGCTGGATTTCCTTCATTGCCCTACAGAAATCATTCTTGAAGACTTTCTGCTGAATACTCCTCAGGAGAGGTTTGAAACCATCCTGATTTCACCCCTTTAACTTACTTGAATTTTACCCATCCCTGGGGTGCTTCAAATAGCCATAACATAATATATCAAGTGTTGATTGTACCTTAATCAATTAATTATTGACAAATGATTTTTCTTTCACTTTTCTGCTTCATTTCTTTAATTTCAATAAATTTATATTCTACAAAATTTTTAAATATTTTTTCTTTTCCATATTTTGTGCTTTATACTTCAGGTGAATCAATTATCCATTTCTTAATATTCTTGTAATATGTACTTCATAATTATTATCTTGCTTCAAGTTGATGTTATTTAATTTCCCCTCTGATTTCTCAGTTATTATCCCAAGTGTATCTTCCAGTCTATTTGTTTAGGTACTGATAAAATGGAATTCTGCTGCTATAATTTTATCTTACTAATGTTTGTTTCTATAATAATTTTACTTTTGTCCCCAGCATTATCTATTTATCTTAACATTGTATATTAAATATAACTTTTTTCATTGATATTAAAATTTTTTTATTATCTTAAGAGTAAAATGTATGTTTGTCTTTAACTTTGGTAAGTCATACTTCCTTCTTTTCCTCCTTTTTAAAATTTTCTCCATAATTTTTGCCATATTTCTTTCAATCTTACAAATTTATAACATGGACAGCCTTACCTAAATTAGATACTTCCCAGGTGACATATCTAATCATTCTCCCTGGCTTCATATGAACTTTGTCTGAGACTGGTTTTTCTCTCCTTAGAGATTAGACCTGAGGGCGGGGTTTGCAGAATTCTAGTCTCTATGCTTTGCATTTGCCTGTTGGTAGATTTAGTCTTTGATCTTTTAAAATGTGTTTAGGTTAAAAGTCCTCAAATCACTTCAGATTTGAGGCATATTTTATTCTTATCCAGCATATTTTAAGCTTTTGAACAGCTTTTTCCACTTCAGGCTGACCCCAGGAACTTTGCTCTTCAGAGACAGTCAGCTCTAAAGAGTTTCCTCCTCTTTCCAGTCTCCTTAGCAGATCCCCTGTTCCCACAGCATGGAGAAATATATAGTGAAAGTTCCAAGTGTTGTTCAAAGAATTATTAATCTAGAGTAAAGGAGGAAAACTTCAAAGGGGGCATAAAGTTTATATAATTTTTTTCATCCAGGAGCCACTGACCACCTCAGTTTTCTTTTTCTATATTATTTCCTGTTCAATTTCCCCTTTCTAGTAATACCTTTAATATTAAAGAATAAGGTGATCTCAGGATTAATCAGTCTCTTTCCAACTGTCACACAGGGATAAAAAAAAAGGAAATATGCTTTTTTATTTTTTTTGGTGTTATGAAGATTACATTAGGTATTGCAAGTTGGTTTCTCCCAGGAGGACTCTGAGATGGAAATTTACATGCAGAAATTTTATGATAAATATTCTCAGAATTAACATATCTAAGGAAGTAAAGAAGCAGGTTTAAGCAGGTTTAAGCAGTAAAGAAGCAGGAAGTTGAACTGTAACACAGATCCCATCCAAAGGGAGCACTAGAGCTGGAATTGTCCCTCAGAGTTGTACCAAATTGGAGCAAAGGATCTGGGCCTTTATACTGCCAAGTCAACTAGTTATTGCAAGTGGGTTGCCCCAAGGAAGGAGTAATGACATTGGGCAAGCATCTCTCTTCAGCCCCTGACAAGATTTGGAAGTAACTTAGTGGAGAGCTTTTGTATGCCCACATTCCATGCTTCCAGCACTGAAGAATGAATGTTTCAGGCCAGAAGTCAGGGAGACTTTGAGGAATCTAAAGAGTAGGAGAATATTTACTATAGTTTGGAAAGACTTTTGGTCTTAGAGTTATTTGGTGTTTTTCTGTATGATTCCTAAATCTCCTCCGCCTGCTTCTCTTAAATGGATGAAATTTTTCATATTGCTTTTCTACCACCATCCCTATGACTATTGAAAAACATGTGATCTACCTAGTATATATTTTTAATTGTGTTGGTAAAAGAGCAGCATATTGATTCTGATGTATATTTTTGGAATATAAATTTATGGAAAATTTCTGAAGCATAATTTGGCAATATATTTTCAAAGTGCATAAAATATGTATTTTGAGATAATCAACAACTTGAAACTTATTTTTTCTAAGGAAGCAAGTATTACCAGTAATTTCCAAAGTTATATTCAAAAATTGCAATTTAGAAACAGTAAGAGATTAGTCAAGTAAAATATGGGGCTTAATATAATAGAATCATATACCAAGTTCTTAAAATCAAGGGAAATGCAGGTTACCCAAGTATGGCAACTTTATGATTTCACTGAATATCTATTTATTTATATGTGAGTATAAATATAAAATAACCTGGAAGGAAACATAATAACAATATTATTGTCTGGAATTGAATTATAGATTATATTTAGACTTTTCTCCCCTGCCAGTTTTTCCAGCATTACCATGTATTATTTCATAATCAAAATAAATACATTACTTTTGAAAGCCACTATGTAACCTCTTTATATTATATGTGACTATCGATAGTGAAGGTTTTCTCTTCTACATGGTGTATTTAGCCCCGTGATATAACAGGTTAATTAGGGGAAAAAAATTAAAAACAATTAAATAAGGAAGCAAAAAAAATTAAAAAATGTATTAGTAATTTAGATACTAGAAAGTCAGATCCAAGCTTGAAACAATATTATCAACATGTTTATTATTTTTATTACATTTACTGAATTTTCCTATTGCATACATAAAATAAAAATGAGAATGTATGTATAAACAAATATAAATATATATGTATATGTAAACAATATATATATAATCAGCAAAATCATACTTCCTTGTATTATGCACATCAGAAAATGTATAATGACTAAATTTTTACTCATAAAAATTTGATTATGATTAACCAGAATCTCTGTGGTCTGAAGCAGAAAATCTAAAGATTCTAAACAATAATTTATTACATCAAGAAAAATTGCCTACACATTGGGTAGATGTATTAAACATGAACTGTATTTACCTTAGACAGCTAGCAGCACAAAAGACATGTATTTCTTCCATATATTTTAATACCCAATATGTATATTTATATTGTAGGAAAAATATATGAGATTTGAAGGACGAGGGGAAGATGGCGGAAGAGTAAGACGTGAAGATCACCTTCCTCCCCACAGATACACCAGAAATACATCTACACGTGGAACAATGCCTACAGAACACCTACTGAACACTGGCAGAAGACCTCAGACCTCCCAAAAGGCAAGAAACCCCCCACGTACCTGGGTAGGGCAAAAGAAAAAAGAATAAACAGAGACAAAAGGATAGGGACGGGACCTGCACCAGTGGGAGGGAGGTGTGAAGGAGGAAAAGTGTCCACACACTAGGAAGCCCCTTCGCGGGTGGAGACTGCGGGTGGCGGAGGGGGAAAGCTTCGGAGCCGCGGAGGAGAGCCCAGCAACAGGGGTGCGGAGGGCAAAGTGGAGAGATTCCCGCACAGAGGATCAGGGCCGACCAGCACTCACCAGCCTGAGAGGCTTGTCTGCTCACCCACCGGGGCGGGCGGGGCTGGGAGCTGAGGCTCCGGCTTCGGTCAGAGCGCAGAGAGAGGACAGGCGGTGTGAACACAGCCTGCAGGGGGTTAGTGCGCCACGGCTAGCCGGGAGGGAGTCCGGGAAAAGTCTGGACCTGCCGAAGAGGCAAGAGACTTTTTCTTCCCTCTTTGTTTCCTGGTGCGCAAGGAGAGGGGATTAAGAGCACTGCTTAAAGGAGCTCCAGAGACGGGCGTGAGCCGCGGCTAAAAGCGCAGACCCCAGAGACAGGCATGAGACGCTAAGGCTGCCGATGCCGCCACCAAGAAGCCTGCGAGCACAGGTCACTATCCACACCCCCCTTCTGGGGAGCCTGTGCAGCCCACCACTGCCAGGGTCCCATGATCCAGGGACAACTTTCCCGGGAGAACGCAGCATGGCGCGCCTCAGGCTGGTGAAATGTCATGCCGGCCTCTGCCGCCGCAGGCTCGCCCCGCACTCTGCACCCCTCCCTCCCCGCAGCCAGAGTGAGCCAGAGGCCCCGAAGCAGCTGCTCCTTTAACCCCGTCCTGTCTGAGCGAAGAACAGACGCCTTCCGGTGACCTACACGCAGAGGTGGGGCCAAATCCAAAGTTGAGCCCCGAGAGCTGTGAAAACAAAGAAGAGAAAGGGAAATCTCTCCCAGCAGCCTCAGAAGCAGCGGATTAAAGCTCCACAATCAGCTTGATGTACCCTGCATCTGTGGAATATATGAATAGACAACGAATCATCCCAAATTGAGGAGGTGGACTTTGAGAGCAAGATTTATGATTTTTTCCCCTTTCCCCCTTTTTGTGAGTGTGTATGTGTATGCTTCTCTGTGAGATTTTTGTCTACATAGCTTTGCTTGCACCATTTTTCCTAGGGTTCTATCTGTCTGTTTTTTTTTGTTGTTGGTGTTTCTTTAAAAAAATTTCTTTTCTTAATAATTATTTTAATAACTTTATTTTATTTTATCTTCTTTCTTTCTTTCCTTCCTTCCCTCCTTCCTTCCTTCCCTCCCTCCCTCCCTTCCTCCCTTTCTTTCTCTCTCCCTCTCTCTCTCTTTCTTTCTCCTTCCTTCCTTCCTTCCTTTCTTTTTCTTTCTTTCTCCTCTTTCTTTCTTTCTTTCTTTCTTTCTTTCTTTCTTTCTTTCTTTCTTTCTTTCTTTCTTTCTTTCTTTCTTTCTTTCTTCTTTTTCTCCCTCTTATTCTGAGCCATGTGGATGAAAGGCTCTTGGTGCTCCAGCCAGGAGTCAGGGCTCTGCCTCTCAGGTGGGAGACTCAACTTCAGGACACTGGTCCACAAGAGACCTCCCAGCTCCACATAATATCAAATGGTGAAAATCTCCCAGAGATCTCCATCTCAACACCAGCACCCAGCTTCACTCAACGACGAGAAAGCTACAGTGCTGGACATCCTATGCCAAACAATTAGCAAGACAGAAACACAACCCCACCCATTAGCAGAGAGGCTGCCCAAAATCATAATAAGTTGACAGACACCCCAAAACACACCACCAGATGTGGACCTGCCCACCAGAAAGACAAGATCCAGCCTCATCCACCAGAACACAGGCACTAGTCCCCTCCACCAGGAAGCCTACACAACACACTGAACAAACCTTAGCCACTGGGGACAGAACCAAAAACAACAGGAACTACGAACCTGCAGCCTGCAAAAAGGAGACCCCAAACACAGTAAGATAAGCAAAATGAGAAGACAGAAAAACACACAGCAGATGAAGGAGCAAGATAAAAACCCACCAACCCTAAAAAATGAAGAGGAAATAGGCAGTCTACCTGAAAAAGAATTCAGAATAATGATAGTAAAGATGATCCAAAATCTTGGAAATAGAATAGACAAAATGCAAGAAACATTTAACAAGGACCTAGAAGAACTAAAGATGAAACAAACAATGATGAACAACACAATAAATGAAATTAAAAATACTCTAGATGGGATCAATAGCAGAATAACTGAGGCAGAAGAATGGATAAGTGACCTGGAAGATAAAATAGCGGAAATAACTATTGCAGAGCAGAATAAAGACAAAAGAATGAAAAGAACTGAGGACAGTCTCAGAGACATCTGGGACAACATTAAGTGCATCAACATTCGAATTATAGTGGTTCCAGAAGAAGAAAAGAAAAAGAAAGGGACTGAGAAAATATTTGAAGAGATTATAGTTGAAAACTTCCCTAATATGGGAAAGGAAATAGTTAATCAAGTCCAGGAAGCACAGAGAGTCCCATACAGGATAAATCCAAGGAGAAATACGCCAAGACATGTATTAATCAAACTGTCAAAAATTAAGTACAAAAAAAACATATTAAAAGCAGCAAGGGAAAAACAACAAATAACACACAAGGGAATCCCCATAAGGTTAACAGCTGATCTTTCAGCAGAAACTCTGCAAGCCAGAAGGGACTGGCAGGACATATTGAAAGTGATGAAGGAGGAAAACTTGCAACCAAGATTACTCTACCCAGCAAGGATCTCATTCAGATATGATGGAGAAATTAAAACCTTTACAGACAAGCAAAAGCTGAGAGAGTTCAGCACCACCACAGCAGCTCTACAACAACCGCTAAAGGAACTTCTATAGGCAAGAAACACAAGAGAAGGAAAAGACCTACAATAACGAACCCAAAACAATTAAGAAAATGGTATTAGGAACATACATATTGATAATTACCTTAAATGTAAATGGATTAAATGCTCCCACTAAAAGACACAGATTGGCTGAATGGATACAAAAGCAAGACCCAGATATTTGCTGTGTACAAGAGACCCACTTCAGATCTAGAGACACATAGAGACTGAAAGTAAGGGGATGGAAAAAGGCATTCCATGCAAATGGAAACCGAAAGAAAGCTGGAGTAGCAATGCTCCTATCAGACAAAATAGACTTTAAAATAAGGACTATTAAAAGAGACAAAGAAGAACACTACATAATGATCAAGGGATCGATCCAAGAAGAAGATATAACAATTGTAAATATTTATGCACCCAACATAGGAGCACCTCAATACATAAGGCAAATACTAACAGCCATAAAAGGGGAAATTGACAGTAACACATTCATAGTAGGGGACTTTAACACCTCACTTTCACCAATGGACAGATCATCCAAAATGAAAATAAATAAGGAAACACAAGCTTTAAATGATACATTAAACAAGATGGACTTAATTGATATTTGTAGGACATTCCATCCAAAAACAACAGAATACACATTTTTCTCTAGTGCTCCTGGAACATTCTCCAGGATAGATCATATCTTGGGTCACAAATCAAGCCTTGGTAAAGTTAAGAAAATTGAAATTGTATCAAGTATCTTTTCCGACCACAACGCTATGAGACTAGATATCAAATACAGGAAAAGATCTGTAAAAAATACAAACCCATGGAGGCTAAACAATACACTATTTAATAATGAAGTGATTACTGAAGACATCAAAGAGGAAATAAAAAAAATACCTAGAAACAAATCACAATGGAGACACGATGACCCAAAATCTATGGGATGCAGCAAAAGCAGTTCTAAGAAGGAAGTTTATAGCAATACAATCCTACCTTAAGAAACAGGAAACATCTTGAATAAACAACCTAAACTTGTACCTAAAGCAATTAGGGAGAGAAGAAAAAAAAAAACCCAAAGTTAGCAGAAGGAAAGAAATCATAAAAGTCAGATCAGAAATAAATGAAAAAGAAATGAAGGAAATGATAGCAAAGATCAATAAAACTAAAAGCTGGTTCTTTGAGAAGATAAACAAAATTGATAAACCATTAGCCAGACTCATCAAGAAAAAAAGGAGGAAGACTCAAATCAATAGAATTAGAAATGAAAAAGGAGAAGTAACAACTGACACTGCAGAAATACAAAGGATCATGTGAGATTACTACAAGCAAATATATGCCAATAAAATGGACAACCTGGAAGAAATGGACAAATTCTTAGAAAAGCACAACAGTCCAAGACTGAACTAGGAAGAAATAGAAAATATGCACAGACCAATCACAAGCACTGAAATTGACACTGTGATTAAAAATCTTCCAACAAACAAAAAGCCCAGGACCAGATGGCTTCACAGGCGAATTCTATCAAATATTTAAAGAAGAGCTAACACCTATAATTCTCAAACTCTTCCAAAATATAGCAGAGGGAGGAACACTCCTCAACTCATTCTATGAGGCCACCATCACCCTGATACCAAAACCAGACAAAGATGTCACAAAGAAAGAAAACTACAGGCCAATATCACTGATGAACATAGATGCAAAAATCCTCAACAAAATAATAGCAAACAGAATCCAACAGCACATTAAAAGGATCATACACCATGATCAAGTGGGGTTTATTCCAGGAATGCAAGGATTCTTCAATATTCACAAATCAATCAACGTGATACACCGTATTAACAGATTGAAGGAGAAAAACCATATGATCATCTCAACAGATGCAGAGAAAGCTTTTGACAAAATTCAACACCTATTTATGATAAAAACCCAGCAGAAAGTAGGCATAGAGGGAACTTTCCTCAACATAATAAAGGCCATACATGATAAGCCCACAGCCAACATCGTCCTCAATCGTGAAAAATTGAAAGCATTTCCGCTAAGATCAGGAACAAGACAAGGTTGCCCACTCTCACCACTCTTATTCAACACAGTTTTGGAAGTTTTAGCCACAGCAATCAGAGAAGAAAAGGAAATAAAAGGAATCCAAATCAGAAAAGAAGAAGTAAAGCTGTCACTGTTTGCAGATGACATGATCCTATACATAGAGAATCCTAAAGATGCTACCAGAAAACTACTAGAGCTAATCAATGAATTTGGTAAAGTAGCAGGATACAAAATTAATGAACAGAAATCTCTGGCATTCCTCTACACTAAGGATGAAAAATCTGAAAGTGAAATCAAGAAAACACTCCCATTTACCATTGCAACAAAAAGAATAAGATATCTAGGAATAAACCTACCTAAGGAGACAAAAGACTTGTATGCAGAAAATTATAAGACACTGATTAAAGAAATTAAAGATGATACAAATAGATGGAGAGATATACCATGTTCTTGGATTGGAAGAATCAACATTGTGAAAATGACTCTACTACCCAAAGCAATCTACAGATTCAATGCAATCCGTATCAAACTACCACTGGCATTTTTCACAGAACTAGAACAAAAAATTTCACAATTTGTATGGAAACACAAAAGACACTGAATAGCCAAAGCAATCTTGAGAATGGTAAACGGAGCTGGAGGAATTAGGCTTCCTGACTTCAGACTATACTACAAAGCTACAGTAATCAAGACAGTATGGCACTGGCACAAAAACAGAAATATAGATCAATGGAACAGGATAGAAAGCCCAGAGATAAACCCACGCACATATGGTCACCTTATCTTTGATAAATGAGGCAGGAACGTACAGTGGAGAAAGGACAGCCTCTTCAATAAGTGGTGCTGGGAAAACTGGACAGGTATATGTAAAAGTATGAGATTAGATCACTCCCTAACACCATACACAAAAATAAGCTCAAAATGGATTAAAGACCTAAATGTAAGGCAAGAAACTATCAAACTCTTAGAGGAAAACATAGTCAGGACACTCTATGACATAAATCACAGCAAGGTCCTTTTAGACCCACCTCCTAGAGAAATGGAAATAAAAAAAAAATAAAGAAATGGGACCTAATGAAACTTCAAAGCTTTTGCACAGCAAAGGAAACCATAAACAAGACGAAAAGACAACCCTCAGAATGGCAGAAAATATTTGCAAATGAAGCAACTGACAAAGGATTAATCTCCAAAATTTATAAGCAGCTCATGCAGCTCAATAACAAAAAAACAAACAACCCAATCCAAAAATGGGTAGAAGACCTAAAGAGACATTTCTCCAAAGAAGATATACAGACTGCCAACAAACACATGAAATTATGCTCAACATCACTAATCATTAGAGAAATGCAAATTAAAACTACAATGAGGTATCATCTCATACCAGTCAGAATGGCCATCATCAAAAAATCTAGAAACAATAAATGCTGGAGAGGGTGTGGAGAAAAGGGAACCCTCTTATACTGTTGGTGGGAATGTGAATTGGTTCAGCCACTATGGAGAACTGTATGGAGGTTCCTTAAAAAACTACAAATAGAACTACCATATGACCCAGCAATCCCACTACTGGGCATATACCCTGAGAAAACCATAATTCCAAAAGAGTCATGTACCAAACTGTTCATTGCAGCTCTATTTACAATAGCCAGGAGATGGAAACAACCTAAGTGTCCATCATCGGATGAATGGATAAAGAAGATGTGGCACATATATACAATGGAATATTACTCAGCCATAAAAAGAAACAAAATTGAGCTATTTGTAATGAGGTGGATAGACCTAGAGTCTGTCATACAGAGTGAAGTAAGTCAGAAAGAGTGAGACAAATACTGTATGCTACACATATAAATGGAATTTAAGGAAAAAAATGTCATGAAGAACCTAGGGGTAAAACAGGTATAAAGACACACACCTACTAGAGAACGGACTTGAGGATATGGGGAGGGGGAAGGGTAAACTGTGACAAAGCGAGAGAGAGGCATGGACATATATACACTATCAAACGTAAGGTAGATAGATAGTGGGAAGCAGCCCCATCGCACAGGGAGATCAGCTCGGTGCTTTGTGACCGCCTGGAGGGGTGGGATAGGGAGGGTGGGAGGGAGGGAGATGCAAGAGGGAAGAGATATGGGAACATATGTATATAAATAACTGATTCATTTCGTTGTGAATCAGAAACTAACCCACCATTGTAAAGCAGTTATACTCCAATAAAGATGTTAAAAAAAAAAAAGGGTCATGTACCAAAATGTTCATTTCAGCTCTATTTACAATAGCCCAGGGATGGAAACAACCTAAGTGTCCATCATCGGATGAATGGATAAAGAAGATGTGGCACATATATACCATGGAATATTACTCAGCCATAAAAAGAAATGAAATTGAGCTATTTGTAATGAGGTGGATGGACATAGAGTCTGTCATACTGAATGAAGTAAGTCAGAAAGAGAAAGACAAATACCATATGCTAACACATATATATGGAATTTAAGAGAAAAAAATGTCATGAAAATCTAGGGGTAAAACAGGAATAAAGACACAGACCTACTAGAGAATGGACTTGAGGATATGGGGAAGGGGAAGGGTAAGCTGTGACAAAGTGAGACAGTGGCATGGACATAAATACACTACCAAACGTAAAATAGATAGCTGGTGGGAAGCAGCTGCATAGCACAGGGAGATCAGCTTGGTGCTTTGTGACCACCTAGAGGTGTGGGATAGGGAGGGTGGGAGGGAGACACAAGAGGGAGGATATATGGGCATATATGTATATGTATAGCTGATGCACTTTGTTATAAAGCAGAAACTAACACACCATTGTAAAGCTATTATACTCCAATAAAGATGAAAAATATATATATATGAGATTTATAAATATAACAACTTAAATTTATCTCTAGCTGTTCCCTTTTGTAGAATTGTGTAAGTTAGAAAACAAAAGCCTTCTTAAACTTATACTTAACTTTAGCAGTATGCATTAGACTTTCACTTTCACAAAACCAAAGTGAGGTATTGAAATATATTGAAGTAGTGAAATATTGAATGAGAATCAGAATCATTTTGTGTGAAAATATAGTTGAATGTAACCTCACATGGGACTATTAGTCTGAAGGCCATCATGGCACAAGATATGTCTTGAGAGATATTAGAAATATAAATACTGAGAAAAACTTTATTATAAAGATGTTGGTTGTGATGGGGAATGATCTTTTCACACACACTCTTTTAACTTTATTTGAAAAGAAGTTAAGTGATACAAATATGTGAAATCATGTAAAAGTGAAAATTATTTTGTTAGAACAGATCTGTTATAGATGGTCTTAGTTTTAAGTATTAAATTATCTCTATTTTTTTAAACTTCAAAAAATAGAAACTGCTTAAATTTCATGAATGACTCAGAATCATAGGGTTGCACTAAGTTTAAATCAGAATGGGGAAAGGTACTTTTTCTTGAAATATACCCTGAAGGTATTTTAGAGGGAGCCATGGGAGCAATATTTGTCATTATCATTCACTGTGTTTTAGGAGAAAGGAGGAATGAGCACAAATCTGTTCCTTAGGCAAAAGTAGGCTCTGACTTCTCTGGTCCAGAGAAACAAAGGAGCCATGGATCAATTTGCTAACTAAATGTGGTGCAAAGTCCTAGATGTCTCAGGAAAGATTCTCAGATTGCTTTAACTTTGTTTTAAAAAAAATAAGGTCTGATACACCCTAAATTATCTGGAGGTTATAACTTTAAAAATCTTGTAATTTTTTATGGGTCATTTTTCTTGTGCCTGTTCTAAAGACTTGATAGTTCCTTAGTTCCTTTCCCTATGGACTTAATTCCCAGATTGTATACAGTGTATTGGCTATATACATACATAACCAAAAAAAAAAGAAAAAAGAAAAAAAACCCAAGCAAAAAACCCACAAAAGCAAGCAAACAAACAAACAAAAACAGAAACAAAGAAAAGAAAAGAAAACATAAGGGCACATAGGAATTACGTAAAATGAATCAGATAAAGGTGCAGATTGTAAATGGTGTGCTTTTATCTACTTACTTTTCCACATAAACATTAGAAATATTTGGAGGCACCAAGCCAACCAGAAATATTCACATCAAATATGATAAAATTTTTAGACCTAAATAAATATAGAGATTAGAAGATGACATAAGTCAAAAAAGAAGAATATATAAAATTGACTAGTGGAAAATATAATTCACAAAATATAAGCAACATACTTATAAAAAGATGAGCTAGCAATATGGAAGACTCTAGCCATTCATATTTAACTCCATAATACTCTAAATACAGAGCAAGAGATATAAATGCCACAGGGACACTCAGAAAAAAAAAAAAAAAAAAGAACATTGTCTCTATAAACCAGAAATCAAACAGCAATTCCAAGTAAAAAGTTCAGACTGATCTTGCTAGCATCCTGGACTACTGGTTGTGGAATGGACCATGCGGTGGGAATTTCATTCTGTAGAATAACTGAGGGGGAGTATCACTAGTCTAGCTAAGAACAAAAACTTTAAGATTTTTTAAAATTTAAGGATGAAGAAAATGCATTTGACAAAATTCAACATTCATTTATGATAAAATCCCTCAAGTAAGCAGGTTTAGAGGATATGTACCTTAACATAAAGAAGGCCATATATGACAAGCCTATAGCTAACATCATACTCAACAGTGAAAAGCTTTTTCCCTAAGATCAGGAACGAGACAAGAATGTCAAATCTTGACACTTCTATTCAACATAGTATTGGAAGTCCTAGCCAGAGCAATTAGGCAAGGAAAAAAAAATAGAAGGCATCTAAACTGGAAAGAAACATGTAAAACTGTCATTATTTGCAGATGACATGATATTATATCAATATATAAAAACCCTAAAGACTCCATCACAAAACAGAATTGCAGGATATAAAATCAATACACAAAAACTTGTGTTTCTATATATTAATAACAAACTATTAGAGAGATATATTAAGAAAATAACTCCATTTGCAATTGCATCAAACAGAATAAAATACCTAGTAGTAAGTTTAACCAAGGAGCTGAAAGACCTGTGTATTGTAAATTTTTAGACTTTTAAAAATTGGGATGTGACAACGCTATCTTACCCATACACTCTATGTGTGACCATAGTTTGTGTTAAGGCTACATAGTCAGGGTTTGAGAAGAAGTACACTCAACCTCATAGTAAGCATCATATCCAAACAAGGTAGATCATTCAATGTTCAAAAGCCAACATAGTGAAGGAAGATGAAGACTGAGCTGGACTATCTGAGCTGTGAAGTATTTGGGGGTCTCAGTGTCTGGGTGAAGCAATCACACAACCAAATACAAAGGGGAATGAATGGAGAGGGGGAGGGAGGGAAGAAGGGACAAAGGGAGAGAGAAAGGAGAGAAAGAGAGAGGGAGAGAATGAGAAGAAAGACTTTCTACTCAGAGACTCAGGGTAAACCTAAACTAGAAATCCAAAGTATGTGAAGAAAAAATATATATATATGAGTTGGCAGAAATGGTTAGACCAGTTAACTCTTATGTTTCTGTCCATGGTAGAGACCTGTGACTGTGACTAGAAAGCAGTTGCTGGACCAGGTTCTACTTTCCCAGAGTCCCTTGTATATATGTATGGCCATGTGACTTGTTTTCCCAATTGGAATATGAAGAGAAGAGATCGCTTTCATTTACAAGGTAAGATTCTAAACTTTGGATGTGCTTTTTACACATAATCCCTTTTTTCTTATGTCTTCTGGATGCAAAAAAATGGTGAGGCTCTTACTGATAGAAGTATAGCAAGATGGAAGGGGCTAGGTTATCTACCAACAAGAACCACCATTTTTTACTGTTATAAGGCAAAAAAGAAAAAAAAATCCATGGTGTCTTTGAACTGTCATAAATGAGGGTCTATTTATTAGAATAGATAGTATTGTTATGAAGATACAATAATAATTTGTAGTAATAATTCCTAACAAACTTGGAAAGCAGAAGATTTATTCTATCCAGACAAAACAAATAAATACAATAACTATGATTAATTACTTCAGATACAAGGAGAGTAATAGTACTCATATAACTCAGTAGAGTGTATAAAGTAAAAGTGGAAGATTAAATAAGAGGCATGTGTATTAAAAACGAACACACAGAAATTAAAATATGTAATTCCTGGAGTAAAATCAAACTACATGTTAAAAATTACAGACTGGACAAATTCTTAGGGCATTTTAGTCAATTAGAATTTAGGACAAAGACCCCTTCACTCTTCACACAGAGAAGAAAACTACGAAAAAGCTATTAAGAAACATGTGTGTTATTTTAAGAGGCATCAATATATTCCTAATGATTATTTCAGATAAAGGTAATTAAGAACATAGTAGAGAAAAAAGTAGATCTAATAAAGTTTAAGGATTTGTTCTAACTCAAAGACATGAACCTTACCTTAAAAATTGACACAAATTATAGGATAAGTAAAATAAATCCACACCAGATAGAACATAGTGAAACTGAAAATATCAGATATGAAGAGAAAATCTGAAAGGATACTTTAGTAGTGTAAGTTACCTGCAAAAGAATGGCAATGAGACTGAGAGCCATTTTCTCAGCAATAATAGACAAAAGGTAAGATGGAGTAATCCCTTACAAGACCTAAGGAAATGAAACTGTTCTGCGAGTCTATAACGGGGTAGACTATCATTTCAGATTTTTAGTGCAATAAGGCTATTCCATCAGTACAAGAACTGATATTTTACTACTCACTGAATTTCTCTTAAAAAATTACCAAACAGAAATTATGGAATAAATGCCAGTTATAAATATTACTAAAATATAGAGTTAACTATTTAAATATTATCTATAAAATTATAACTAATCATTATGATTTAAAAAGTGGAAATAACATTCTAGCCAATGATATTTAGGATGACTGAAACCAGATGCCTAATTAGTAGTTATGACTTACAAATATCTTTTTATTTTTAACAAAGGTATAAAAATATGGATGAATTATAATATACTTAATGAGAAATTTAATTTGTGCCAATTAAATTGTTAAAAATAATTTAAAGTCATTATAAAATTGGATATTGGTACATCATAGTAAACATCTCAAGGAATGCTGACAGTATTATAAATTCAGACTAACTTTAATTAAAAAAAATTTTTCCCTGAAAGATCCTGAAAATCAGCACGCAGATTTGATTCAGTAATCCTATAAAGCAGGAATATGCATTTCCCAGAATTTTAAAAAACTAATACGTTGTGAAAAAAACTACTCTATTTTTAGAAAATAACTTTATTATTAAGAGAATATTCTTTTCAAAGAAATTGGGACAATCTGGTCTATATTATAATATTGAAATACTGTTTTAAAGTTAATATGGGGCTTCCCTGGTGGCGCAGTGGTTGAGAGTCCGCCTGCCAATACAGAGGATACGGGCTCCTGCCCCGGTCCGGGAAGATCCCATATGCCGCAGAGCGGCTAGGCCTGTGAGCCATGGCCACTGAGCCTGTGCATCTGGAGCCTGTGCTCTGCAACGGTAGAGGCCACAACAGTGTGAGGCCCGCGTACCACACAAAAAAAAAAAAGTCAATATGATTTCTGGAAGATAAATCATGCAGTGAAAACAGAAAAGTAGCTTAATTTGAACCAATCCCCTTCTCTCTCAATATTCTAACTAGCCACATATACAGTTTGAATTGTTTAAATTGTTTTGGGAATATAGGTATTGCAGGTTAAATTTTTAAGTGTACTATGTCTCTGTAAGTCAATATACCTTTTATTAATGAGGAAAAAAATCAAATACAATTGATTTTTATTGGCCTTTTCTTACCTTTTGCCATGACAGTGATATAGTACTGCTACTAAGTCATTAATAAGGCTCCATCCCTGCTTATAAATCATAGGCCAGTGTTTGGTAAATACACCATACCATTTTTCCTAAAATCACCAGTTTCTTAAATAAATATTCATCACATCTTTGGAAACATATTTAAAGGCTAATGAATTCTATCACAAATACAAGCAAATCACTTGTACCGGAATTTTATAAATCAATAAATATTTCATATGCTGGCTTGAATATTCACCTGCTTTTCAATTTGAAAATATTACTTGTAAAGAGTTATTTCTTTTAAAATTTCCAGAAATGCTTGCTATTATGTTTAAGTGTTTGTCTGTATGTGTTTAGTACATAAATATTTTAACGCATTACTATTTTAGCAAAATATCAATTTCTACCCTATTTTTATTTCTATCTTGATATGTAACATGTATAAAATATCTTACTGTTTCCTTCCTTCACTATTCAGAAATGTACCTTCTTGCTTCTTTGTTTTCTCTCTGTTCAAAAACATATCAATTTCAAAAAATCTATCGAGTAATTTTTAATACATTCAGCTGATTTTAGGGGGTTTCTTTATCATTAGAGAATACCCAATCAAACTACTAGTCCACATTTACAAAGATGCAGATGTCCTTAAAGAAATACTTGCCTGATCAATAGTTAGCTCTGTTAAACACTACATAACAGTGTGTTAAACTGCTTCAAAATGTTAGAAATCCACTGTTTCTTTAATAACAAAACATTCTAAGTAATGATTATGTTCACATTTCATATTTAAATATTCCAAATATTTGTTATATGTATATACCAAGGAGATTTCATTCATTCTTTATCAATATCCTAAGGTTTTTTTTTTAACACAATGAAAAAAATTAACAGTAATTTAAAATTCATCCCTAATGCTAAATATTGGAATTTATGGGGGTTAATGGATCTGTTCTTTTACTCACTAAATAAAATGTGTCCCCTTAGATGATGGTTACCATCTCTTAATTAAGAGGGCACTAAAATGCCATCTAAATGTACATAATTTATTCCTTTTATATTACTGGACTGGGAATTTTGCCAATGAATAAAATATCTTATTCTGAGGCAAAATGAAAACTAATATTTTAAAGTTTGGTGAAGAAATATCTTTTCTTTGAAAGAAATCATTTCTTTAACCTGCTAAATAATAAATCTATATTATAATGAAGAGCAAATCAGGATAGTACCTAATCTGACTTTCAGTAAGGGCACTAGCTAAAACCTAAAATGATTGCTTCTAAATGAAAGTATAGAACCCTCAGTGACAGAGGAAAAATATGCATATGTATATATGTATATATATATATATGTGTGTGTGTATATAGTATGTGTATATATATATTATTTTTGTTGCTTATTATTCTCTTCTTTTTTTTTTATTTTTTAATTTTTTTTTTTTGCCGTACGCAGGCCTCTCACTGTTGTGGCCTCTCCCGTTGCGGAGCACGGGCTCCGGACGCGCAGGCTCAGCGGCCATGGCTCACGGGCCCAGCCGCTCCGCGGCATGTGGGACCTACCCGGACTGGGGCACGAACCTGCGTCCCCTGCAACGGCAGGCGGACTCTCAACCACTGAGCCACCAGGGAAGCCCTTATTCTCTTCTTATATTAAATAACTGTTCTTGCTCCTAGCCATACTTGTCATAACAGACTGTATACACATTAACTTTGGTTTTTTTAAATGACAAAAGATGTCAGGAGCTTTATAAGGGAAGAGTTTTTAAATGAGACAGTAAGAACCAGATGGCAATACTTTGTAGAGGTTAACATAACAACGACCAAAAAATGGTTCAATGTTTTAAATTTGTGTTTCTTTGTTTGATTCATAAAAGTTTCCTTTGAAAGGAATTAAGAAGTGTTTGGAAAGTCCCCCAGAAGAAACAACACTGAAATTTTCAGTAAATGTGATCGCCAGAACTACTTAGCAGACATATACAGAAATGATGCCTGTCTTAACTTTGCCTAGTTCCTGAGCTATGGTTAGTCTCCAGATCATTTAAGCCACTTCCATACACTATTTTTATTTATAAAAATACTTCCATACACTATTTTTATTTATTTATATTATTGGACTAATGATAATTTTAATATACCTGGTATGGCATCATTCTATTAAAATCACATTTAAATCATTGTTATATTTATGAGAAGTTGTTAATTAACTTGAGAGCTTAATTTAGCCCCAAAAATAATCCTTTATTCTGTGGAAGAGTTAAGATTTATGATAAATTTGTTGCACATCCTTTCTTGCCACATGTCCAAAAATAATGATAACTTAAATATACTATTATCAACAAACACACTAGAGACATATAGAATATAAAAATAAAGACCATAACATTTTGAAAATTCAATTGAAGATGTGCGATTGGCAACTTTTATTCATATTATAATTTAGATAGAGGTTCTTCATTGGGAAGGTAATTTTTATTATTACAACATTCAAGACCAATGTAAAGATGAATTTAAATCATCTGGAATAACTTAGTCACTTTGTTTAGATTAATCACCTAACTAAAAATTACCTGCTTAGAACTATAGCATCCATGTCATAGTTAAAATATCTATTTATTTGCTCCCACTCTTCACCAATAATCCACAAGTGACTTTTGCATAAATAAATTTGACTTACCAACTTGAGATTTCAGTCATGGCTGTTTTCCATTGTTTGCTGCTGAGTGATCACAAAAGATGGCAGAATATAATTTTTAATTTCTTGTTTCTAAAATTTTAGACATAATTTTCAGAATCTATGAACTCACATGTCTGAAGAATGTTGCCTAAGAACGTTGTTAGATGTAGGAGAAATTTATGAGAATTATTTCATCTTGTCTCAGTTTTACTTGCAGACTGCAAAAAATTTCAAACATTGCAATGCATGCATTCATGTTGAATTATTAATACAGGGATAGAAAAAGCAGTGGGATAAATACAAAAGCACAAGTGGTAAGACTTTTCTACTATTTGCATTTGCCAATGAAAAAGTGACCATCATTTTTAATTCCTGCAATAGCAGTCCTATTTTAGCAGTCTCTTAGAAAACCCAACTCATAGCAGTAACATATTTCCTATCCCCTTTTATATTGATTCTACTGTGCTAGATATATGTGTGCAAAGAGAAAAAGTAGGGAATGTAATGCAGAAATATGATTTCTTTGCAGCATCCGAGAAACTATATGAGTAAGTATTACCTGAAATCGAAGGTTAAACTAGAGTCCTAACATCCCAGAAAATAGCATTTTTTGACAACAGACTGATTAGATTAAAAGAACTAATATTGATTTTTCTATTAAAATTTGTTCATTCCCATCTTAAAGTTCATGTTTCAAATGATTTTCATAATATTAGGGTGCAAAAGCATGCTTAAGAAATTAATTAAATTACACCAAACATACTGGCTACAAAAGTAGTAGAATTTTATAACAGAGAAAATGTCACATTTTACATAACAGCAAACTATTTTTAAACAAATTTCCTGTCATTTTAGATTTTTTTCCTAAAATGATTCTTCTAAAAGCACCACATCCAATTTTTAATTAAAAATACCATGTACTTGTCTTTATGAATTAGGCAGGATGTCTTATTACAAATCCTGATGTCTCCTTTCACGAGGAGGGGTACCCATCAGTGTAACACTTCAGGTCTATCTACTCCCTCACTGCTTCCTCCTCTAGGCAGAAGGAATTACCTGCCTTATGAGAGTATTTAGGAGAGAAAGTGGGGAGTGCATTCCCCCCCTCACATCTATCTGGAGTTACGCTATCCTCTGGAGCACACATTCTTTGTTACTCCGTGATGTAACTTACAAAGATAGGCTCTGTCTAGAAGGACATTAAGGTACAGCCCAGCCTCTTACCAAGAGGGTAAGTCTATCCAGTTCTGGAGTGTGGTATCAAAGCCCTATCGTCAAACACCTAAGGCATATTATCCAATGTCAGCCATATCAACCATATTGTTATTTCTCCATCTGCTTCTGCCTTTTCCTTCATTTGATTCAGAATTTGCATGGTGAAAGATGCTAATTTGGGGGCACCTTAAAATTCTCGAAGTATGTAACCCTAGTTTTATCACAATATTAAAGCATTAGATTACTAGCACTTATTTGTTTGCAAGTGAATTCCAGCTAGCTTAGGCAGAAAAAAGTTGAATTCAGTAACTTTTGTTAAAAGTCAATAGAAAGATCAGAAATGTATATAGCCTAAGAAATGACTATAATTATAGAGTCGAGCAGCATCTCTCCTCTCTGATCTCTCTCCATTTTCCTTTCCCTTTTCTTTTTGTTTTCACTTCATTCTCTAAGACCAGTTCTCTCTACATAGTGAGAGCTATGGTTGCAAACAGATATGTGCTTCTATTTTTAAGAGTGTCATAAAGGGAAAGGAAAAAAATGAGCTCTTTCTTATCTGCATTTGTAGAAAACAAAAACAAAAACAAGAATAAACATTGGAGAAACATACCTCAAAAAGTTTTCTCATTGGTCTGGCTTAAGATTTATAAGTATTCCTTGAACAATCCTGTTGGCATGGATGGCAAATAGGACTGACTTGGCCGGCATCAACAAACCAACCAACCAAGGTAGAATAGGTGTAGTTCATGAGATTCAATATCCTGTAAAACAAAAACAAAACATGTTGAATGCTTCTATAGAAAATATACATGTTGGGGGCAATGGAATACAAAAATGGGTGTGATGTACCTCCTAACACTTAAGAACATATGTGGGAATACATAAGGTATGTATTTATTTCAATATTGGGATATTTAACAAGTACTCTTTCTTCCCTCTCTCAATAAGGTAAAAATAGCATTTCGGCATATGATGTATGCAGATGATAGAAAATGGATAAATGAATAGCATAGCCATGTCAAATCATGTATTCAAATTTCAAGTTTTTCAGGGTAGCACAAGTAAGCTTTTGGACAGATGTGTCTTCTAGGGCAGCTGTCCATGTGACTAAATGTATTAGTTTCTTTATATACAAATGTGCATGATAAATTTGTCTGCCTTAATTATCTGTGTATTGTAAGAGTAATATGGCTTCAGTAAATTATAAAAAAGTAAATATTTTATATTTCCTATTCTCAATGAAGAAGGGCATGCATGAAATTATGCTTCCTGTGGGGGTGAGGGAGGTGAGGCATTATAAATCTTGGACTCAGAAGATTATAGATTTAGTTGGATCAAGAGAAGCAATGAAAAGTTCTTGGATATGATAATAATACCTGGCACAGTTCACGTTCATACTGAGATGGCTAAGGAACATATTGGATATTAATTTTATTTTTGTATTTTGAAACACTTAAATAAGCAATGTTTAGGGTTACTACAGAAAAAAATATTCATCTAGAAGAGTCTTATTTAAAATAAATGTGATTTGAATAAAATATAAAATCTGGTTTTGCTTTCCGATATGAAAAAAATTAGTAAATTAACATTTTAAACCAGAATTACAAGAAGAATGCTTAACTTACTTAAGAGGAAAAGTTGCATTTAAAAACACCAAATTATATGTAAGTGGCTTATTAATATATGCCATTTACCCATTTTTAAAGCTCTATTTGGCAAGAAATTATTAACTTGTTCATAGCAATGTGCACTTTTAAATTGAACTGCAGAAACTGTTAATATGATACATAAATGATATATTTTTTATGTGTTTAAATAAAAATTTATTCCAGATAGATTGAATTAGTAGAGGTTGGCTGTTGATGTGGGATTATAATTTGCCTTAAAACATTTAACAGTTTATGAAATATAGAAGATACTCTGCTTTCTCTCTGTTGAGGCTAGATTTGGAAAGCGTGTAAACATTTTCCTCAATTATCACAATCATCTGTTTAGAGTTAAATCACCCATATGATTACAGAAATTCTGGTCCTGCCTGCCAAAGAATGGAAGATTTCTGAGAAGGGTTGAAGGAAGAGATGAAAGGAATATCACAAAAAAGGACTGAAAAAATAGTTTTCCAATTAAATTTTGTGCCAGCTTTTATATAAGAACACTGTAATTTTTCAAACAACCCAAAAATATATCACCATTTTACAGCTGTGGAAACTGAGGCATAGCCAAATTAAATGATTTTTTCCAGTAAAGTCATAACACAAAACTAGGGTTATTGGTTTCCTATTGTGTGGTATTGTTAGGTCGACTTATGCATTCCAGGAAAAGTTTCCGGGCATGGTTAGCCAGTCCGGTCATTTCAGGCAAGAAATAGAAACATAGAATATGGAAAGACAACAGGTAAGTGTTTGACCCATAGTTACTTCTGGAGAGGAAGCAAGACGAAGTGGAGTCAGAGCTCAGGAATAAAACTGATTTGGGGGAACACGAAGGACTGAACTACAGCTCTTAAATCAGTAGTATTTCTAATTAATTATTTTATTTTTATTTTTTTCTAATTATTTTATTTTTAATAAATAATCAATGCATGCTGGAAATGTATGAAATAACATTAAATATTTGTTACACTATTCTGTGTTAAGGCAATAGATCAATGAAAGGCAATTACATGTAAAGATTTACACTGATAGTAAACTAGCAGGGTTACAAATGCTGCAGTTAGAACATTTCTGATCATTGTGATGATTTATATTCTGCCATTTTTTTGCCAAAATTAATTTTCTTAATTTCATAATTAGCAACTTATTACACAAGTTCAAGACTCATTCCAAAAAATCCCATTTTTGAGAATGTAACATATTGTTACAACTACCAAACTTCAAAACATTAGGTTTATGGGTCAAAGAGGCCACTGGTGGGATTTCATTCTGCTTAGGAATTTGTTGAAGGGACTATCAAGCAAGAAAAATACATTAATGACTTAATTTGTCTAGAGAAGCCTGTAGAGGATAAAGTATTATTTGTGTGATTATAGAATACATTTAAGAAAATCTAAAAGTAGCTTAGAATGATCTCAAGAATTTAAAATGTAAACTATATTAAAAGATATGATAGACAATTTATCCATTGCAAAATATACTCAAAAATAATTATTACTTTTACATCATGTGAAGTAATTTCACATGTAGAACTTAGCATTTAGTTGAACATAATTTTTATGAGGAAAATATGAAAGGCAAGTCTATAAGCAAATAATACAATTTACACTTTAATGGTAATTGATTGCCTAAAGATCTATAACAATATCCACATGGACTCAGTAGGCTTTGTTTTATTTTAGTTTTTGAAAGTGTATTATGTGCCAGGCAAAATTCCAAGTCCTTTTAGCGCTAAGTCAAAGAACAAACTCTCTGTCTTTATAAAACTTAAGAGTAAAGACCTTGGAATTGTTTATATAGATTAAATGCATCCTATCATAATTTTATTTCTTTATAAAAGAAGAAAATAACAATGTAATATGCTCTCTTGTACATATTTTCATTCTAGCAATTAACCATGTGTAGGAGGAAATTAAGAAATCATTAAATTCTGATAGTAGGAGAGAGAGAGAGGATGCTGAAGAGGGAGAAAGGGAGGGAGGAGGGGAAAACCTAGGTGGTATTTATGCTATTATATGTTTTATACTTAATGCTATTATATTTATGCTATCATTAAAAGATTAAGAAACAGATTTTTGGAAAATGCATAGATAGTAAATTATCTCTGATTATGCAAGTGATTAAAACATTTTAATCTTGACCAAAATATTTTGATAGGTATTATTTTTATATTAATGACACTTTTGTTGCTATACAAAAGAATAAGCAAATAAATTCTGTGACACTAAACTAAACTAAATATGTGACTCTGTAACACCCTTGTATTTCTGGGTATAAGAACTGTGGATGATGCAAAATTCATTTCTCATTTTGGGTAAAACTGTAACTGTACAGGTTGTTCTCATATGTCACCAGTACAAAAGAAAAACCAAACAAAAACACAAAAAAAACAGAACACTGTTTATGTCTAATTCTAATTTTTTGTAAAGGTAATTTTATGTTTAATTTCTTGTAAAGGTTAATCACTATTAGTCACCCTACAGTAAAAGGGAAACAGGTCAACCCGCTGGAAGGAAAACTTCAAATTTGTACAGCTGTGCACCTATGGAAACCCATATATATGTGAGGATTCATTTTCTCATTTCTAATATGCATATGGTTACAGATTGCTTTTCATATAAATCTGTGAAATGTTGTGTGGCATGTGAATATTTGCCCATCTGGAGGATTGGTCATAAAACTCATTTTCTATGATTTAATGAAACTAGAAATCCATGAGCAAGAACAGTTTTAGCTTTGTATTCAGACATTGGAAGGTGTTACAATCACTTGTATGTTCTGTAATATGTTCCTGATTTTATAAATGATTAATTTATATTTCAAAGATAATAAACCTGGTGGTATGACCATTGTATATAAATTCATGACAACATATATCAAAGAAATATGTGTTTTAATATTTTTCAAACCTCTTCCCCAATGTCTTTCCTGCTTTTCCTCAAATCCCATTTCTCAGAAAAGCTGAATGCCTTAGTAAACACTGTTATGTAGTTTAGTGGAAGCTGTTGCTGGCACTGCATAAAATGAAGCATAGATTATATGATTCAAATGTACCAAAACAAATGATAGTTTTGGAATTAAATTAGAATTTTATTGCTTTCTCTGATGATTTTGGAGACTATTCTGTAATAAAAGATTATTACCATCCATGTATGTGCTGTGGAATCTCTCAAAAGCAGACATCAAATCAGAAATTGCCCACCACCAGCCTCTCAGAAAAAATAAAATATTTTCTGGAAAATATTAATGATAACTTGAGAAAACAAATATATTTTGTTGTAAATAATCTAAGTCTACTCTACTCCAGTCAATCTTATGTGTCCCTGAGATAAAGAAATGAATATAATACGGTCCATGATCCCTAAAATTGTACAGTATTTTCTAGTACTATGTGGTCTAGAAACTTCTTAGCAAAAAAAATCTATGAGAGACTTGATGTAAGCTGCTAATATGTGACTGCATCTTAATTTTCTCTTTACAGCCTGCTTCATTTAATAAAATAAACAATATTAACAGAAAATCTAAACTGCAATACATCTAGATTTATAAATAAAGAGTACTTGGTGAGAACTACCAATATATCCTAATTTTAATAAAGATACGTAATATGGAAGAGAATAAAATGCAGAAGTTTTATACAGCTTGACATTAATTAGAATGTTCTTTCTTTTGATTTATGTTTTTCTTTATCAAGTATTTTACAAATATTATCTAGGTTATATTAAAGGAATATACTTAATTTATTGATTACCATACTCACTTGTTAGTTATAAAGATAATATTAAAATTGAATTAGAACTGTGCTTTCGAATATCATGGCTGTTAGCCACACGTAGCTAATGAGAAGGTGAAATGTGGCTAGTCTGAATTGAGATGTTTTGTTAAGTATAATACACATATCATATTTTGAAGACTTAGTGTGAAAAAATATGCAGTGTAACTCATGAATTCTTTTAAGAAGATTCAATCTTCTTTATAAATCATTATTATCATGAGTGGAAAAATAGACAGGTGTTTTGTTTTCTAATCAGTTCTTATGTATAACGATGTGAAATCTGGACAGGTTAGTCTATTTTGCTGTGTTTTGAAGATCAGCTGAAATTACGGGAAAGCAAAGAAGAGAATAAGTCAAACTGTGTACAGGTCTATATGTGTCTGTACTTCTTCGTTTTCTGGGTGTGCTTATTTTTGTTGATGTAAAATATATTTAAAAAGAGATGTGGGGTTTTACTGAAATACATGGCTTCATATTTGAGGTGGTGCGACTGAATGAAGAAAAGATAAATACAATTTACTTCTCGCAAATGGCAGATTCTTTTATCATAGACCAAAAGATTCGGAGGAAATAATTAAAAATAACTAGAAAACTGGGGCTCAATTAACAACAACAACAAAAACATGTTTGAAGGCATATTAAAGCTACCAAGTAATCCAGGGCTTAAGGGGCCAAAATCCCAGAAAGAAGGAAAATTCAGTGAGGTTAGCTAAAACTCATGTAACAATGCTTCCTGTCTTGAGGTGTTTTGCAGTTTATAAGTGGCTCATGGGGAAAGGCTAATAAACAGAAGCTAAGAAACTAAGAAGCCAAACAGAGTTTGGCTATTGTGGTCTCTGGGATTTGGGAACACAAAAAATGGAGTTCATAGACTGCCAAGGAGGAAAGGTAAAATCTTAAGGTTTCAATATGATCCACGAAGTGCTATGTTCTAGAAAATAACAATAGGCCATTCTTCACAAAAACTTAATCCTAGCCTTGAATATTCTCAGTCTCTGTCTGAATTGAGACGATCTGGCCTTAAACTAACTGCCTAACAGAAGGAATTGTAAGCCTCACTTGGAGAAAAAAAAATTGTTGCGGAGAAGTTGACGTTGTATAAACAATGACCAGCATTCAAATGAATAACAAATAAATTAATAAACACACAAAAAATAAGCATGCCAAAAGACAAGACCAAATTCCTACAAACAGAAAACACAATTTTGATATCAGAGTTAGAGAACATAGACTTTTCAAAGCCACTGATATACCAATATGATAGCATGACTTTGCACCATGATTAACTGTCACTATCTTAGAAAGACTGACAAAATCCTTTGTTCAGAAAACTGTGAGCATTTACCTAATTGAAAATGATTTTAAATGAGTGTTCATGTGAAGATTCAGAAAAATACTCAAAACAAATAACAATTACCACTACTTAGAGACAAGTTGTATATGCAAAAATGGATTATGATTAATATGCACTATAATAGAATTATTGTCACAGGGTTATTCAGTGGTTAAAACAATATAATTATATGTTTGAAGTCAGAAGCAAAAAGTGAACTAGATTTTAATAGAAAAGTCATATTTGTACAATGCATTGAGAATATTCTCAAGGAAAACAGTCACTTTGCTTTTCTCTAATATAATTAATTAATAATTTGTATTTATTTCCATTTCTGTAATAACCATTGTTATCTCCTTTGAAAACTAAAATGACCATAAAACTATTTCTGTGTTTTCACATATTACTCTACAAATTGAAGGAGCATATTGAATGAAAAATTATAAGATTTAAGTATTATTCATGTTATATAGATAGGGAATTTAATTGCCTTAAGACATTTTCTTACATAATTCTATTTTCCAATGAAATAATACACAATTAAGACTCAAAATCAAATACAATGTTTAACATACAATATATTTTGATAAATAAATTCTGAAATTTGTAGACACTGATTGCAAAAGCAGCATGTTGTTTTGATTAGAGCTATTGTTTAGAATATCAAAGGAGTTGTGTTCTTTGGGCACACATCTGCCTAGAGTTATTGCCCTGTGCTCCACCATCTTCACATCCAAGCTCCTCTATAGTTGCCTTCATATAAAGCCACTATTTTGTTACGTCCTGGTCCACCTTTAACCTATTCCAGCCTGGCATCTGCATCTCTACTACCACTCAGCCAAAAATCTTCTTGCAGTCACCATTCCATTATACTAAAGCCGAGGGAAACTTTATACTTTTCACTTGACCATACTTTACTAGTCTTATTACCAGCATTTATTTCTTTCCTTCAGTAACATTATTTTTTCCCTGTATATTGTAAAACCACATCCACTTTCTCTTTTCTCCTTTATTCAGTTCTTGTCTCTCTCTCCTCTCTCCCTTCCCAATTGTACTAAGATATTTCTTTTTTTCTCAGTGTTCTTTACCACCTTCTCCTCCTTGAAATAGACATCTGATTTTGATGCCGCTTGGGACTCAAGCTATTCCCATTCTTTCTCTAGGTAGCACCATGCAGTACTGCAATTATATTTCAAGTGCTTGACACTTACTAAGCACTCTGTGTTTATGAAATAATTTTAAAAACAGGTAATCTTATCCTTTAACCCTGGTTTGAAAAAGTATCACTATGGAAAAAGAATAGCTACTGCATTCCAGAGCTTTATACCTACTTCACCTTTCTTATTGTCTTTTAGACATTTCTTTGATGTCTCACAAGCCTCTCTAGTGTATCCTTTCCAAAACTGAAGCTTTGGTTGGTTTCTTCCCTTCCTCTACACATCTTGCGTTTTGTTTGTTTGTTTCCCTTTACAAGCCCTGACATGCAACAGGCTTCAACTGATCATAAAGACTAAATTACCCATGTAATCTCTTTTTGAGCAGAGTTTGGTATTTTTTTCCATCATAGTAATTCCATCATTTGTAATCATACACACATATGCACACATTTGCAAATACACACATACATGTATGTATATGTGTAGTTTTCAAATGAACCAGAACCATCATTAATAAAATAATTGTATCTGCGATATTCACTCTTTTATTATCACCTCCTTACAAACTATGTGAAGTATATTTGGCAATCAGTATGTACTTGGGAATAACTGAATTAATGAACTTAAGCTCTTTGAGACTAACATTTTCTTTTATTGGTTAATCATAAGTACACTCCATTTTCTTTAAAATTCATAACGTCCTAGTTTGTTTTATAATTTTTTCTGTGCATGATTTATCATCGGTAATGAATTTTAAAACTTTAAGTATGGGTACTTCCCCAGCGGTCCAGTGGTTAAGACTTTGACTTCTAACGTAGGGATTGTGGGTTCAATCCCTGGTCGGGGAGCTAGGATTCCACCTGTCTTGCAGCCAAAAAACCAAAACATATAACAGAAGCAATATTGAAACAAATTCAATAAAGACTTTAAAAATTAAAAAAAACAACAAAAAGCAGGGCTTCCTTGGTGGCGCAGTGGTTAAGAGTCCGCCTGCCAATGCAGGGGACACGGGTTCGTGCCCCGGTCCGGGAAGATCCCACATGCCGCGGAGCGGCTAGGCCCGTGAGCCATGGCTGCTGAGCCTGTGCGTCCAGAGCCTGTGCTCCGCAATGGGAGAGGCCACAACAGTGTGAGGCCCGCGTACCGCCAAAAAAAGAAACAAAAACAACAACTTTAAATATGGAATATAACAAAATAGTAGATATTAAGTACTATTTTTTTAATTAGTGAATGATTAAATATTAAGAAATGAATACCTATATCTTTTAATGTCTTAAATGACATCTCATTATTTGCCTATACATTAGGTATGCAATTTGTTCATCTAATGAAAGGCAATTTTCCTAATAAATCATAATTCTCTGACTCGTTCTTATGTTTGGTTATATAAAATACTTTCAGATAATTTCTTAGACATATAAGTAATCTATATATTAAATTGAAGCATTATAATTTAAATTGTTCAAATATTCCTATTAATATTATAAATATGTACATTTTTGAAATCTATTTCTGTCACAAGGACTATATTTTTAATAAAGGATAGAACATTGATTTTGAAAAAGATTTCTTGCCAGTGCCTATCCTGCATCTGAGTCTCTCTATTAAACAGCATAAACTTGCTTTTTAATTTTAGAAATAAAAATTCATGCCTGCATGTCATGGACACCAAAACTCAAGAGCTAAGCATGTTTGTATTTTCCCTAAGCTCTGAACACTTGTGAAAGTTTGCTAAATATAGAGCCTCTTGCTTATTTGTTTTTCTCACATTTACACTCAGTACTACTATTTCATCTTATCCTCCTCTTTCCATGTGCTCCAGAGAGAAAAAGGAGGATGATCCTTAGCCCATGGCACCATTTGGATTCCTATTGTCCAAGCTATATTTTACATCTTTCTCATCATGTGACTAGGAAAGTGAAAAGGGTTTTGGAAACAGTGGAGTGGAAGCTGGTGAACAATGATAAAAGAAATAGTACACAAAAGCAAACTCAATTAAAAATGAGTACATACATCTAGGTATGTACTCTAATTGAAATATATATATACATATATCAAAAACAATTTGACAAAAATAAACTGGCTTGTTATTCATTTTACTGAAATTACCAATTTATGTAAAACATACAGCAAGTATCATTTATTTGCTGAAATATTAGTTATCTTTTAAAAATCTATTTGATGTTTGTATTGATTGATTTTTATTTTGTTTATTTTATTTTGTTTACTTTGGTAATATCACTTGACCTATTGAAGGTAACATTTAATTGAGGAAACTTTATATGTCTGTATCTATATCTACCTATCTTATCTATCATCTATTTATCTATCTGACAACTTATACTAATTTAATTTTTATTGCATATCAACAATTTTTATAATTTGATTTGTTCATATATATTATATAATTTGATCTTCATCAAACTTCTTTTAGATATACAGCCGTGTTCTTTTTACTGTTGTTTTAAAGAACAAAAGTTTGAATCTCAGAAATCTACATTCATTAGCTAAAAATAATTGCAAATAACATGGGAAGGGACCTACAGTTCCACTTAGGAACTGACTATTAGTGTCCCATGAAGAAAAATGACTGTGATTTAAGAGTTTATTTTCAATATTCAGGTCTTTCTTTTGAGTTGGGTGACATGCAACAATAGCATTATCCTTCTTGGTTATGGCTTTGTTCCCGGGATTATAAGCATTTCTTCTTCTTTGTATTCCGTTATGAGTCAGGTGCTATAAAAACTGAATGGTTTCAAATTTTCTAAAAAAACATTTATTCATGGGGGAGACTTCAATGTCTATCATTCCTTAACTGCCTGTCTTCCTGCGCAACACACATCAAGAGTAGATCAAGACTTTTTATTTCACTCCACGCCAAACTGGAGAATAATCTCGTAAATATCAAGGACACTGTTGGAGCCTTATTTTCTAGGAAAATGCTCTGCTTCTTTCCTAGAATTAGTACTCTTGGGAAACTACCAGCCATGACATTAGAGATATTTTTTAAATTTTATCTCTTCCTTTTGTCAAGCTAAATAGAATGATGTGGCTTCGAAGGAAAAGAATATGCTAACTTTTCCTATAGTTTCCTGTCAAGAAAAGATTAAAATACTTTGCTCTAGGCATGTAGGCACATATTTACTTGATCTATTGTCTCAGACCTTCGATATGATTGAGACCTATCTTAGTCCATTCAGGTTGCTATAACAAAGTACCATAAACTGGGTGGCTTATAAACTATAGAATTTTATTTCTGTTCTGGAGACTAGGAAGTCCAAGAACAGGGTGTCTATATGATTGGTTCTGGTGAGGTCCTTCGTAAGTGTAGACTGCCAATTTCTGGTTATATCTTCTCGGGGCAGAAAGAGGGCTGGAGAACTCTTTGGGGTCCTATATATAAGGGCACTAATCCCATTCTTGAGGGCTTCCTCCTCATGAACTAATTATCTCTCCCAAACCCTATCTCTTAATACCATCACACTGGGGACCAGGATTTCAACATATGGATTTGGGGTGGAGGGACACAAACATTCAGTCCATTGTGGGACACCTGAACTGGAATTGCTACAGTGTAGCATAAATGAAAAATAGTGTTTATGTGATCCAGACCAGATTTCCCCATCCTGCAGTAGGACTTTGTGGCAATTGCTTGTTCAGAATACTATGTCCCTTTCTGAGAATTTTCTTCTGTGAAAGATCTTTTCCTCCGATATTTCATGAAGAGTGCTGGATAAAAGAAACACTCAATTATTTTAAAATTTGTCCCTAATGGCCATGATCAAAAAACTTACAAACAATAAATGCTGGAGAGGGTATGGAGAACAGGGAACCCTCTTGCACTGTAAACTGATACAGCCACTATGGAGAACAGCATGAGGGTTCATTAAAAAACTAAAAATAGAACTACCATATGACCCAGCAATCCCACTACTGGGCATATGGTCTGAAAAAACCATAATTCAAAAAGAGTCATGTACCACAATGTTCATTGCAGCACTATTTACAATAGCCAGGACATGGAAGCAACCTAAGTGTCCATCAACAGTTGAATGAATAAAGAAGATGTGGCACATATATACAATGGAATATTACTCAGCCATAAAAAGAAACAAAACAGAGTTATTTGTAGTGAGGTGGATGGACCTAGAATCTGTCATACAGAGTGAAGTAAGTCAGAAAGAGAAAAACAAATACAGTATGCTAACACATATATATGGAATCTAAAAAAAAAATGGTTCTGAAGAACTTAGGGGCAGGACAGGAATAAAGGCACAGACATAGAGAATGGACTTGAGGACACTAGTAGGGGGAAAGGTAAGCTGGGACAAAGTGAGATAGTGGCATGGACATATATACACTACCAGATGTAAAATAGTTAGCTAGTGGGAAGCAGCCACATAGCACAGGGAGATCAGCTTGGTGCTTTGTGACCACCTAGAGGGGTGGGATGGGGAGGATGGAAGGGAGACATAAGAGGGAGGAGATATGGGGATTTATGTATACATATAGCTGATTCACTTTGTTATACAGCAGCAACTAACACAACAATGTAAAGCAATTATACTCCAATAAAGTTGTTAAAAAATAAATTTGTCCCTTTGTGAGAGGCATGGTAATATCTTCTAGGTTCATGTATTTATAACTCACTACCTAACCCAGACCCCAACAATCATATATATCATCAAAGCCATCAATATTTTGATTCATATAAGTTTCACTGTTCCTTATCTCCTAACGTCCTTGTCAACCTCCTTTACCCATCTTGAATTCCATAGTCAAGTACATACACTTAATTTCTGTGCCCCCGCCTCATGCTTCCTCATACTTAATTGGCAAAACCATGCTCTGATTAAATCCAACACTTCAGCTGCTATTTTTCTGCATCCTTAAAGATTAACATGAATGGAGATAAATACACAACTACATTGACTGATCTCACTTTAAATTTATGACTTGAACCTCAAGTGAAATCTTAATGCGATTTGCAATCATACGATGCTTCCCTGGGACATTCATTCTTCCAGCCCATTATTACCCATCCTCTCCTCTCTCCATATCTCCACATCTCTTATTCCTCATCTGCAGCTGAGGAACTTGTGTCTTACATCATTAGAGGCAATTAGACACAAACTTTCCAACTTCCATTACCAATTCTACCCACTTAACAGCATCTGCACCATTTCCTCTAACTGCCTTTTAATCACTGTAGAGCAGGTACTAAACTGGGTGCCAGCATCCCCTAAATTTCCCATGGATGGAAATTAGGGGGCCCATGAATTTGTAGGAAAAAAGTTATATTCTTATTTTTAATAATTCCTAACTGACATTTTATATTTCTTTAAAAGATGAATATAGGCAAACACTGAATTGCAATATCTGTAACTTGTCATTGTTTGAAAGCACAGATAATTTTCATATTGCACTGCAATAGTGTAAGTATCCTTTACACTAATCACAACTTTGAAAACACTGGCAAACATACCACTTGAACTTGTTATTTAAACTGTTAATAGAGAAATACAGTTTACTATAATAAAATTTTATGTTTTTAATATTATAAAAATACATGCATTTACATGTGATTGGTTTTGTTTGAAGTCCTAAAATATTACTTTGACTAGGAATCAGTAGGCTTCTCCAGCATGCCGAAAAGGTTCATGGTATAACAATTTTAAGAACTCCTCTAAAGAATTGACCATATCTTAACTATAGAGATTCCCTTTACGTGTATACTAGATTATTTCCCTTTTACTCATTCAAGGACATCATCCCAGTAATTTTTCCTGCTTACTTCCATATTAATCAGTGTTCTCCAGAGAAATGGGACCAATCAGAGTAGGATCGGGAGAGAGGAGAGAGAAAGAGAGAGAGACAGAGAAAGAGAGAGAGAGAGAGAGAAAGACAGGTCTGAAGGCAAAATTCTTTTCTCCTAGGGAGATTTCAGCATTTTTTCTTTTAAGACCTTCAACTGATTTGATGAGGCCCACCTACGTTTTACTCAAAGTCTACCAATTTAAACAACACTTGACCAAGTAACTGGGCAAAATACACTACTCAAGCTAACATCTAAAATTAACCATTATACGAGACTTTTGTCATCGGCATAAAAATTTCTTAAATTTCTCTCATTTAAAAATATGATTTCTTGTGATCTGATCCTATTTTCCTTACCAAATACAAATCCACTCCTCTGCTTCCCTTTTCAGGTCAGCTCCCTGAAATCCACACTGTTTCCCAATTCTCTCCACATATTGTCTTGGAGCCACAGTGATCATGCATTATGCCAGTTCTAGCAGAAGTGCTCTTGTTGATATAATCAGTGATCTTTACCTTACTAAATCCAATATGTGATTCCCATTCTTTATCTAACATGACCCATCAGCAGCATAAAATTCTGCTGCTCTTTATATCTTTCTTGATAAACTTTCCTCATTTTGCCTCCAGGGCACTGTTTTTCTTCTTTGTTCTCCTAATTCTTGTCTTCTTTTTCTTCTTTTTCTCTGACTTCATAATGTTGACTTAGACTTTCAGACCTCTTCTACACTTCTTTATTACAGTGATTATCTCAAGCAGCCTCATGGTTTATGTGCCAATGACACCCAAATATAATTTCTAGTCCTTTTCACCTGAAACCCAGATTCATTAGTCCAGCTGCCTACTAAACATCTCAACTAGTGTCTAATAGACATTTAAAATTCTACATATCTAACAGTGTACCCTTCATATTCCCCCTCCAAATCTACACTGCCTGCCAACTTCTCTGTCTCAGTTGATGACAGCTTCATTTTACATATTTTTTAGGCATCATTCTTCAAATACTTGTCATTCTTCAGTGTATTTTTCCTTCATACTAGACATTTGGAAACATTTCTGGCTCCCCTTTTAAAATATAAACAGGATCCAACTACTTCCCACTATCTCACTAATATCTCACCAATTATCACTCTGATCCAAGCCATCCTCTTTGATAATCTATATTACTGTATTGACTTCCTACCTGTACTATACCTTTGCCCTCATTCAGCCTATTCTTAGCAAAGAAGCCAAAGTGGTTCTTTCATGGTATGTGAAATCATAACACTCCTCTGCTCAAAATCCTGCAACAGGTTCCCATTTAACTGTAAGTAAGCACATAATGTCTTGAAATGGGCTACAAGCACCTCCATGTGATTTGACACCTGCTTCCTCTCTAACTTCATCTTCTGCTCTCCCGAGAGCTCATCCTCTTCAAATCATATGGGGATGGGGGTGGGGGTGGTGGGAGTGATAGTCTTGCTGTTCCTGGAACATGCCAGTCATACCTCTGCTTAGGACATTTGCCCTGGTAGTCCATCTGCCTAGAAAATATGTCCTCAGATTTCCTCATGACTCTTACCTCCAATCACTGGCTCGGATCGGCCCTTCTTTGCGAGGCCCACCACAACCTCCCTTTGGAAATTATAACCCACACTTTAATCCCTATGCAAAACATAACCTTCTGACAAAGCACTTATCACCTTCTAGCATAATAAATGGTACTTATTTAGTGTATCAACAGTGTAGTATAGATTTCCCACTGACGTAGTGCAAGCTCCACAAAAGTAAAGAAGAAGTGTCTTGTCTTTCTTTTCTTTATTTCCCTTTTCATCTACTTCCTCTTCCTCTTTCTCTTCTTTTTCCACTTTCTCCTCCTCCACTACTATTTCTCCTTCTCCCCACCCCTTCTTCTTCTTCTCCTTCTTCATCTTCTTCTTCTTCCCCTTCCTCTCCCCCTCCCCCTCCTCTTCCTCCTCCACCACCTTCTTCTTCTCAAAGTTTTCTTCACTGAAGTATTTCAAGCATTTGGAACACACTCTGGTATAGATAGTCAACAAATATCTGTTGAATAAAGGGAGCCGGTCAACACATTGCATCTTTCTAAGAAATTATTTAGAACAAACTTCCCAGTTTAGTTAAAGAAGAACTTAGTATTACCTGAGACAGAAAAAAAAAAAAGAAAAAGAAAACTGGATTTGGCCTTAAACCTTCCATGTTTTATAAGCATTTGTTTCATTATTGTATGATGGTGATTTTAGCCATCCTACTCAATTTTTCAACATTCCTATTCTAAAATCAGATTGGTTTCATCTGACCCAGTGAAAATGATTAAGCTCTAATCAAAATAACTATTAACAAAAATGCTCCCAACACTTTTTTTTTTAAGGAATATTGACTTATGTAAGTAATCAGATTTAGTAAGATACAAAACATAGTAATGCTTTTCTTGTTTTTCTTTTATTCTTTATCTCTCAACTGCTTCTTTCCTATTTTTTTTCATGTTCTATCTCAACTCTAAATATTAGGTGCATTTTCTTAACTAGAGGCAAACTCTTCATTTGATTCATCCATCTTTATGATTTTCTTATTACAAAAAGTTTAGAAGGTACTTTTGGAGACAAATAGCATTGGTTCAGATCTCTGATGTGGCACAAATTAACTGCTTGGGAATGTTACATGATTACTCCATGCTTCAATTTCCTCATTTTCAAATTAGGAAAATAAGAGTATTTTAGAGTTTTTGAAGAAATTAAACTATTTTACACATCCAATGTTTATAAAACTATGTTTTGCACATGCTAAAACTTCAGTTTTAGTCCACTTTACTTCCTCCATTCATAGTTCTAGAGGATATTAATAGAAGTTCTCAGTACATGGAAAATATATTAAAGTTAGTATTTGGACAATTAAAATACAGTGACAACACAGAAAACTCATTTTCTTCTGTATTTGTTCAGATAAAAAAATCATTATATTAGATAGTTAAGGTCATCTCTTGGGTAAAATGTACTATATTTTACCAAGAGTTGTCAGTTCAGAAGTTCATATTGATCCAGTACACACACACACAAAAAACCTAACATTTTTTGCTGTACATTTCTTTCTAATCTATGTGTTCTGTAAAGAGAATATAAACTTTCTTTTACTGATCTTGGCTTTTATATTTCTTCAGATTCATTTTTCTCCTTTCCGTCACCTTTGGATTACAAAGTTATCCTATGTGACCTTGAAAGTTGAAATTTCTTATTGAGTTTTTCTTTTATTATTATGCTTTTTTTTTCATTAAAGAACTGTGCTTTGAAAAAGGACATTTTCTTTTTGAAACTAAATTCATCCATTATTTGTTGAGAGTTCATCAGAGACAACATGTGATGAAGAAATATCTCACCTCCAAGCTCAGAGAACACAATCAGCTTCAACTGCCTCATTTCATCTTCCAATTTGAAGGGGGCTAAATATCAGTTGAAACTACTCACGCATTTGGAAAGACTTTTGAAATATTAAGATTTATTACGTATCAATGACATCTAGCATGTTACAGCGTTCTTTCCCAACTTGCCAGTGTGCTGTCCAGAAGGAAAGAGCATTCACAAATATGTTGGCACCTGCTTTCTAGTTGCAACAAGCAGGGAATTAACATCTGCAAGAAGGCGATTACACTCACATCATATTGAGATTTTTCACACACTTCTGTTATTGCTTCAAAAATACCTCCCTTGTGACATATTCCATGAAGGAGCTAATAAATCTGCAGGCAGAAGACAACCTTGAAACACTGCCACTGCTGTTGAAAAGTAATTAATGATAATTTCTTCTCCTCACCACTATACCTGCCATATATTTTTTAGCTCTTGACTAGGACACTCATGTATTATTTTTTAAAAATTGGAAGTTTCCATTCATATTTTCCCCTAAACCATCTTATTCTGTGTTATTACTCCAAAACACCTTAGATTGTCAAATTAGAAAGTGTTTGTATATATTAAGAAAAAAGAAACTAAGTATTTTATTGGTGTGTAAATAACATTTATACTTGAGCTTTCCCTTTATTGGTTTCACGTATTTTTAAAATAATTTTTAAATTTCTTTGTGAGTCTTCACCTGATAGTTGTTTATTTGGGGGGATGCTGAGTTTTAGTTGTGTGTGTGTGTGTGTGTGTGTGTGTGTGTGAAAGTAAATTCGTATTAAGATAATCTGGTAATTTCCTGATTCCTTCAATGGATTCTCTATATTATACAGAAACTATATTTTAGAATCATTTGCCTTATGGTGAAAAATAAACAAACATTTTACTCCACACAGTATATCAGGAAGGTGATGTATATTTTAATTTTTATAGGTAAACCTCTTTCATAGGGCTCAAAAGTTCAACTCCCTGGATGATCATAGATGATAGAGTGAACTAGACATGTCTCTGACATTTATGACAGGTCTTGTAGGTATATCTCTATTTACCTAATGTAAATGTGTTAAGTTCATTTTAAATATCAAATACAAAATGGGTTATTAACATCTATTAGCATTATTATGAGATAGCTAACTTTCATTGGGTGTTATTAGGTGTCAGGCACTATGCCAAGCATTTTACATATGTAAGCTCATGCGATTTTTACATCAACCTTAGAAGGTGAGTCCCATAATTATTCCTTTTTTACAGTGCAAGGAACTGAAGTTCAGAGAGGTTAAATAAATTGCCCAAAGTCATAAAGAAAAGAAGCAGCAGGGCCTGGATTCAATTCCAGGAAATTTACTGAAATTTCATCACCTATTCTAATTGTCATATTTCTTTTAAGTTCTTTTTTCAAGCAGTAATAATAACCATAAAAATGCACCTAGTAATTTCCCTCATAGATAAAAATGATAGAAATTCTTAATCTTCTTTTCTTGTCTCAGTGTAATCTTTTTAAGTCCCTTAATTATCCTAGCACGTAGATCTGCTAAGAATTTTTTAACTTGTTCAATTCATTGTGTCTTTGTTTTTGTTAATCAGTGTAATTAAAATATACTGTATTTATAAAGGAGGGAAAAGGTCAATACAGATAGCAAAATTATTTATTTTTAGATTCATTTTATATAGAGGTTTATGATTGTACAAATGGTAATTTAATAAGTAATCAACGGTATTTAAATTTAAAGTAACTTACATAAAATATATTATCAGTCTCTATTCCACAGAAGAAAAGCCCTACACTGTGAACAAGAATTACTGATATATTTAGTCTTCCTGAGTTTTCGAATTAAAGGACACTTAGAGAAAACAAAATTTAAAAGTAAAATGAGTAAAAAAAAATGATACAAATGAACTTACTTACAAAACAGAAATAGAGTCACAGACATAGAAAACAAATTTATGGTTACCAAAGGGGGAAAGGGGTGGTGGGAGGGATAAATTAGGAGTTTGGGATTAACAGATACACACCAATGTGTATATAAAATAAATAAACAAGGACTAACTATACAGCACAGGGAACTATATTCAATATCTTGTAATAATCTATGATGGAAAGGAATGTGAAAAGGAATATATATATATATTATTTTTTTCAAAGTGAATCACTTTGCTGTACATTTGAAACTAACACAACTTTGTAAATCAACTATGTTTCAATTTAAAAAAGTAAAAAGATTTTGACTCTGGAAATTAATTTTACATTGTTGCCTCCTGATACTGATTCTGAATACAAGCATGAATTAAATTATTCAGACTCAGTAATTTTACCCCATGATCTGACAATCTGCTAAACTTATTGCATAAATGTAATGCAAGTTTCCTTATGTTGTAACTGCTATAAACTCAATCTTTGTGTATTTTACTTTCTCATAAAAAAGCAGGTCTCTGATGAATTTTATTAGCACAATCTATACTATTCAACAGGTTAAATTAAATGAACAATTGATCCACAAATTGTATTGGTTTGCTCAGGCTGCCATAAAAATATAATGCAGACTGAATGGCTTAAACAAGAGAAATTTGTTTTCTGCAAAATTTGGAGGCTGGAAGTCCAATAACAGGATGTCAACAGTGTTAGCGCTGGTGAGGATTCTCTTCCTGACTTGGAGATGGCACCTTCTGTTTGTGTCACATAGCCTTGCAGAGAGAAAGAGAGCACAGGCGAGCTCTGGGGTCTTTTCTTCTCATAAGGACACCAATCCTATTGGACTGAATGTTCTGTAAGGCTCTAGGCCCTGAAGATTCAGAGGGAAACAAGATTTACTGCCTCCAAGATGCTCACATTCTAGTATGAGAAACAGAGCGTAAATAAGTGACTTGTTTCTATAATAAAATTATGGCAAATTAGAATGCTAACTAAGTAGGAAGGACGGTTATAAGCTTTATGGAGAAAATGATTTAAAAAATCACAAATGTCATAGTAATGGGTCATACAGGTGAGCTAGAATTCAAAGGCAGATGAATGATTAGAGTTCATGCCCAGTATTACAATTTGCACAAACTTGCATATAAATGCAAATAGTTCAGTATGGCTAGAACAATGAAGGGGATAGGTGAGACAAGGGAATAGTAAATACCACATTTAGGTGCTTGTACTTAGTACTAGGAATCAATGAAAGGGTTTTCAACAGAGTGACATTTTAAGTCTTTTATACATTTAAAATAACACACATGGTATTATTTAAAGAGATGTTAAGGAATAAAGATACTGGAGGTTTGGAGCCCAGAGGATCTTGCAGTAGTTTGTGTCAGCAATTAAGAACCTAAATTAATGTACTTATATCTGTAACAGGGAACAGAGGAGAGAATCAAATAATATCTTAAGTTCCATTAAGTGGGTCATGGTGGGTGGTAATGAGCAAGGGGGAATCCATGTAAAGACCTGGATTCTAACATTTACTTAATAATCCACGTGAGCTGAGTCTATTGTCTGTGCGTGGTAGTAGTTACTGTTGTGTGTGTACATGTTTGGAGTCAGAGGATGGTTGTTTGTTAGCAGTTATCCAAAATGGTGTACACTGAGTTATCTGATACATCTAATACATACACTATTTAAAGGAAGAAGTCTGGTTGGTAGTATATGTGCATATGGGTATGGAACTCAGAGGTGAGGTATGGGTATGGTTTTGGGAAGAGGTAACATGAGGTGGGTGATTATGTAAGAGATTGCTTAAGGAGTGATTGTTGTATTATTCAGTACATGAGATCTGCTGAACAAAACTTAGAGCCAAATAATGTTTCAGAAGGAAACAGAGAAATAGTTGGCTAACTCAATGCCCATTCCCAAATGACTTCTTCCTTGCCAACTTCACAGTCTTCACTGTCTCCATTGGCAGGTAAAACAATTTTTACCATAGAAAACAAAACAAAACTGCTGGGAAGCTTCTGGGGAAGCTTTTACTTTCCTGATGCAAGGAAGTGATTTTGCTGGTGCCATCTCTTTCTCCCTTCCTCCTGTGTTGAATATAAATAGGATGACTGAAGTTGCAGGATAGACATTGTGAATAAAATCACTCTGAATCAGTTATGCAAGATGAATAAATTCTGAAGATCTGCTGTACAACACAGTGTCTATGTTATAGTTAATATTGTAGGTGCATTTAAAAAATTGTAAAGAATGTAGGTCTCATGTTAAGTGTTCTTTCCCCTCCCAACCCTCTCAAAAAAGGTGGGGGGGTGGGTGCATTAGGAATCTTTTGGAGAAGATGGATATGCTTATTACCTTGATCGTGGCGATGTTTCATGGATGTATGCATACATTTAAGTCATGAATTTTTTTACAGTAAATAAGTATAGTTTTTGAATCTCAATTATATCTCAGTAAAGTTATTTTTTAACTATACACCTCAAATATTTTGTTATACTGAGAAAATATAACACTTCTTTTCAAGCCACTTAGTAAAGCTCTCAATCTCTTGAAGAAGGATGTATCCTATCTACTACCAAGAAGTATTAAGGCAAAGAAGGAAAACTCAGAAACAGTCAAAAAGTTAATATCCATTGTCAACTTTATACCAAGAAGAAATTAAGACACAGCAACTCCAAATTATTAATGTAAATAAGAAGCAAAACATAATTTAATTTGTAAAAAATTGACTTTATCTTAAAATTTAAAAAATATCCACACATGGATCTAAATTTATGATAGACACCTCATACTATTACATGATGCTTTCCAACCACTTTAAAAAGTAGTACTAAGAGAGGGGACCTTGAAGATGGCGGAAGAGTAAGACGCGGAGATCACCTTCCTCCCCACAGATACACCAGAAATACATCTACACGTGGAACAACTCCTACAGAACACCTACTGAACGCTGGCAGAAGACCTCAGACCTCCCAAAAGGCAAGAAACTCCCCACGTACTTGGGTAGGGCAAAAGAAAAAAGAAAAAAGAGACAAAAGAATAGGGACGGCACCTGCACTAGTGGGAGGGAGCTGTGAAGGAGGAAAAGTTTCCACACACTAGGAAGCCCCTTCGCGGGCGGAGACTGTGGGGGGCGGAGGGGGGAGCTTCGAAGCCGCGGAGGAGTGCACAGCAACGGGTGCGGAGGGCAAAGCGGGGAGATTCCCGCACAGACGATCGGTGCCGACCGGCACTCACCAGCCCGAGAGGTTTGTCTGCTCACCCGCCAGGGCGGGCGGGGCTGCGAGCTGAGGCTCTGAGGCTCGGGTTTCGGTTTTGGACAGAGCGCAGGGAGAGGACTGGGGTTGGCGGCTTGAACATAGCCTGAAGGGGTTAGTGCACCACGGCTAGCCGGGAGGGAGTCCGGGGAAAAGTCTGCACCTGCCGAAGAGGCAAGAGACTTTTTCTTCCCTCTTTGTTTCCTGGTGCGTGAGGAGAGGGGTTTAAGAACGCTGCTTGAGGGAACTCCGGAGACGGGCGCGAGCCGCGGCTAAAAGCGCGAACCCCAGAGACGGGCGCGAGCTGCGGCTAAAAGCGCGGACCCCAGAGACGGGCGGGAGACGATAAGGCTGCTGCTGCCGCCACCGAGGGGCCTGCGTGCGAGCACAGGTCACTCTCCACACCCCTCTTCCGCGGAGCCTGTGCAGCCCGCCACTGCCAGGTTCCCGGGATCCAGGGACAACTTCCCCGGGAGAACGCACAGCGCGCCTCAGGCTGGTGCAAAGTCACGCCGGCCTTTGCCGCCGCAGGCCCACCCCGCACTCCGTGCCCCTCCCTCCCGCTGGCCTGAGTGCGCCAGAGCCCCCGAATCAGCGGCTCCTTTAATCCCGTCCTGTCTGAGCAAAAAACAGACGCCCTCCAGCGACCTACACGCAGTGGCAGGGCCAAATCCAAAGCTGAGCCCCTGTGAGCTGTGAGAACAAAGAAGAGAAAGGGAAATCTCTCCCAGCAGCCTCAGAAGCAGCGGATTAAAGCTCCACAATCAACTTGATGTACCCTGCATCTGTGGAATAACTGAATAGACAACCAATCATCCCAAATTAAGGAAGTGGACTTTAGGAGCAAGATCTATGATTTTTTTCCCTTTTCCTCTTTTGGTGAATGTATATGTGTATGCTTCTGTGTGAGATCTTGTCTGTATAGTCTTGCTTCCACCATTTGTCCTAGGGTTCTATCCGTCCATGGTTTTTTTAAAAAATTTTTTTCTTAATAATCAATTTTAATTTTAATAATGTTATTATACTTTACCTTCTTTCTTTTTCTTTCTCTCTCTCTTTCTTTCTTTCTTTCTTTCTTTCTTTCTTTTCTTTCTTTCTTTCTTTCTTTCCTTCCTTCTTTCCCTCCTTTAGATAACGAATCATCCCAAATTGAGGAGGTGGTCTCTGACAGCAAGATTTATGATTTTTCCCCATTTAACTCTTTTAGTGAGGGTTTATGTGTATGCTTCTGTGTAAGATTTTGTCTGTATAGCTTTGCTTCCAACATTTGTCCTAAGGTTCTATCCGTCCCTTTTTTTTTTCTAAATAAGAATTTTTTAATTCAATAACTGTATTATACTTTATTTTATTTTTACTGTATCTTCTTTCTTTCTGTCTTTTTTCCTTCTTTCCCTCCTTCCTTCCTTCCTCCCTCTCTCCCTCCCTCCTTTCTTTCCTTCTTTCCTTCTTTGCTTCTTTCTTTCTTCCTTCCTTCCTTCCCTCCTTTCCTTCTTTCTTTCCTCATACTTCTGCTAATTCCCTCTACTTTTTCTCCCTTTTATTCTGAGCCGTGTGGATGAAAAGCTCTTGGTGCTCCAGCCAGCAGTCAGGGCTCTGCCTCTGAGGTAGGAGAGCCAACTTCAGGACACTGGTCAACAAGAGACCTCCCAGCTCCACATAATATCAAACGGCAAAAATCTCCCAGAGACCTCCATCTTAACACCAGCACCCAGCTTCACTCAACGACCAGCAAGCCACAGTGCTGGACAACCTATGCCAAACAACTAGCAAAACAGGAACACAACCCCACCCATTAGCAGAGAGGCTGCCTAAAATCATAATAAGGCCACAGACACCCCAAAACACACCACCAGACGTGAACATGCCCACTAGAGAGATAAGATCCAGCCTCATCCACCACAACACAGGCACTAGTCCCCTCCACCAGGAAGCCTACACAATCCACTGAACCAACCTTAGCCACTGGAGACAGACATCAAAAACAGCAGGAACTACGAACCTGCAGCCTGCAAAAAGGAGACCCCAAACATAGTAAGATAAGCAAAATGAGAAGACAGAAAAACACACAGCAGATAAAGGAGCAAGATAAAAATGCACCAGACCTAACAAATGAAGAGGAAATAGGCAGCTTACCTGAAAAAGAATTCAGAATAATGATAGTAAGGATGATCCGAAATCTTGGAGATAGAATGGACAAAATGCAAGAATCAGTTAACAAGGACCTAGAAGAACTAAAGATGAAACAAGCAATGATGAACAACACAATAAATGAAATTAAAAGTACTCTAGATGGGATCAATAGCAGAATAACTGAGGCAGAAGAACGGATAAGTGACCTGGAAGATAAAATAGTGGAAATAACTACTGCAGAGCAGAATAAAGAAAAAAGAATGAAAAGAACTGAGGACTGTCTCAGAGACCTCTGGGACAACATTAAACGCACCAACATTCGAATTATAGGGGTTCCAGAAGAAGAAGAGAAAAAGAAAGGGACTGAGAAAATATTTGAAGAGATTATAGTTGAAAACTTCCCTAATATGGGAAAGGAAATAGTTAATCAAGTCCAGGAAGCACAGAGAGTCCCATACAGGATAAATCCAAGGAGAAATACGCCAAGACACATATTAATCAAACTGTCAAAAAGTAAATACAAAGAAAGCATATTAAAAGCAGCAAGGGAAAAACAACAAATAACACATAAGGGAATCCCCATAAGGTTAACAACTGATCTCTCAGCAGAAACCCTACAAAGCCAGAAGGGAGTGGCAGGACATACTGAAAGTGATGAAGGAGAAAAACATGCAGCCAAGACTACTCTACCCAGCAAGGAGCTCATTCAGATTTGATGGAGAAATTAAAACCTTTACAGACAAGCAAAAGCTGAGAGAGTTCAGCACCACCAAACCAGCTTTACAACAAATGCTAAAGGATCTTCTCTAGGCAAGAAACACAAGAGAAGGAAAAGACCTATAATAACGAACCCAAAACAATTTAGAAAATGGGAATATAAACATACATGTCGATAATTACCTTAAATGTAAATGGACTAAATGCTCCCACCAAAAGACACAGATTAGCTGAATGGATACAAAAACAAGACCCTTATATATGCTGTCTACAAGAGACCCACTTCAGACCTAGAGACACATACAGACTGAAAGTAAGGGGATGGAAAAAGATATTCCATGCAAGTGGAAACCAAAAGAAAGCTGGAGTAGCAATTCTCATATCAGACAAAATAGACTTTAAAATAAGGACTATTACAAGAGACAAAGAAGGACACTACATAATGATCAAGGGATCGATCCAAGAAGAAGATATAACAATTGTAAATATTTATGCACCCAACATAGGAGCACCTCAATACATAAGGCAAATACTAACAGCCATAAAAGGGGAAATCGACAGTAACACATTCATAGTAGGGGACTTAAACACTCCACTTTCACCCATGGACAGATCATCCAAAATGAAAATAAATAAGGAAACACAAGCTTTAAATGAAACATTAAACAAGATGGACTTAATTGATATTTATAGGACACTCCATCCAAAAACAACAGAATACACATTTTTCTCAAGTGCTCATGGAACATTCTCCAGGATAGATCATATCTTGGGTCACAAATCAAGCCTTGGTAAATTTAAGAAAATTGAAATTGTATCAAGTATCTTTTCTGACCACAACGCCATGAGACTAGATCAATTACAGGAAAAGATCTGTAAAAAATACAAACACATGGAGGCTAAACAATACACTACTTAATAATGAAGTGATCACTGAAGAAATCAAAGAGGAAATCAAAAAATACCTAGAAACAAATGACAATGGAGACACAACGACCCAAAACTTGTGGGATGCAGCAAAAGCAGTTCTAAGGGGGAAGTTTATAGCAATACAAGCCCACCTTAAGAAGCAGGAAACATCTCGAATAAACAACCTAACCTTGCACCTCAAGCAATTAGAGAAAGAAGAACAAAAAAACCCCAAAGCTAGCAGAAGGAAAGAAATCATAAAAATCAGATCAGAAATAAATGAAAAAGAAATGAAGGAAACAATAGCAAAGATCAATAAAACTAAAAGCTGGTTCTTTGAGAAGATAAACAAAATAGATAAACCGCTAGCCAGACTCATCAAGAAAAAAAGGGAGAAGACTCAAATCAATAGAATTAGAAATGAAAAAGGAGAGGTAACAACTGACACTGCAGAAATACAAAAGATCATGAGAGATTATTACAAGCAACTCTATGCCAATAAAATGGACAATCTGGAAGAAATGGACAAATTCTTAGAAATGCACAACCTGCCAAGACTGAATCAGGAAGAAATAGAAAATATGAACAGACCAATCACATGCACTGAAATTGAAACTGTGATTAAAAATCTTCCAACAAAGAAAAGCCCAGGACCAGAGGGCTTCACAGGCGAATTCTATCAAACACTTAGAGAACAGCTAACACCTATCCTTCTCAAACTCTTCCAAAATATGGCAGAGGGAGGAACACTCCCAAACTCCTTCTACGAGGCCACCATCACCTTGATACCAAAACCAGACAAGGATGTCACAAAGAAAGAAAACTACAGGCCAATATCACTGATGAACATAGATGCAAAAATCCTCAACAAAATAATAGCAAACAGAATCCAACAGCACATTAAAAGGATCATACACCATGATCAAGTGGGGTTTATTCCAGGAATGCAAGGATTCTTCAATATACGCAAATCTATCAATGTGATACACCATATTAACAAATTGAAGGAGAAAAATCATATGATCATCTCAATAGATGCAGAGAAAGCTTTTGACAAAATTCAACACCCATTTATGATAAAAACCCTGCAGAAAGTAGGCATAGAGGGAACTTTCCTCAACATAATAATGGCCATATATGAAAAGCCCACAGCAAACATCATCCTCAATGGTGAAAAACTGAAAGCATTTCCACTAAGATCAGGAACAAGACAAGGTTGCCCACTCTCACCACTCTTATTCAACATAGTTTTGGAAGTTTTAGCCACAGCAATCAGAGAAGAAAAGGAAATAAAAGGAATCCAAATTGGAAAAGAAGAAGTAAAGCTGTCACTGTTTGCAGATGACATGATCCTATCCATAGAGAACCCTAAAGATGCTACCAGAAAACTACTAGAGCTAATCAATGAATTTGGTAAAGTGGCAGGATACAAAATTAATGAACAGAAATCTCTGGCATTCCTATATACTAATGATGAAAAATCTGAAAGTGAAATCAAGGAAACACTCCCATTTACCATTGCAACAAAAAGAATAAAATATCTAGGAATAAACCTACCTAAGGAGACAAAAGACTTGTATGCAGAAAATTATAAGACACTGATGAAAGAAATTAAAGATGATACAAATAGATGGAGAGATATACCATGTTCTTGGATTGGAAGAATCAACATTGTGAAAATGACTCTACTACCCAAAGCAATCTATAGATTCAATGCAATCCCTATCACTACCACTGGCATTTTTCACAGAAGTAGAACAAAAAACTTTGCAATTTGTATGGAAACACAGAAGACCCCGAATAGTCAAAGCAATCTTGAGAACGAAAAAAGGAACAGGAAGAATGAGGCTCCCTGACTTCAGACTATACTACAAAGCTACAGTTATCAAGACGGTATGGTACTGGCACAAAAACAGAAAGATAGATCAATGGAACAGGATAGAGAGCCCAGAGATAAACCCATGCACATATGGACACCTTATCTTTGATAAAGGTGGCAGTAATGTACAGTGGAGAAAGGACAGCCTCTTCAATAAGTGGTGCTGGGAAAACTGGACAGGTACATGTAAAAGTATGAGATTAGATCACTCCCTAACACCATACACAAAAATAAGCTCAAAATGGATTAAAGACCTAAATATAAGGCCAGAAACTATCAAAGTCTTAGAGGAAAACATAGGCAGAACACTCTATGACATAAATCACAGCAAGATCCTTTCTGACCCACCTCCTAGAGAAATGGAAATAAAAACAAAAAGAAACAAATGGGACCTAATGAACCTTCAAAGCTTTTGCACAGCAAAGGAAACCATAAACAAGACCAAAAGACAACCCTCAGAATGGGAGAAAATATTTGCAAATGAAGCAACCGACAAAGGATTAATCTCCAAAATTTACAAGCACCTCATGCAGCTCAATAACAAAAAAACAAACAACCCAATCCAAAAATGGGCAGAAGACCTAAATAGACATTTCTCCAAAGAAGATATACAGACTGCCAACAAACACATGAAAGAATGCTCAACATCATTAATCATTAGAGAAATGCAAATCAAAACTACAATGAGATATCATCTGACACCAGTCAGAATGGCCATCATCAAAAATCTAGAAACAATAAATGCTGGAGAGGGTGTGGAGAAAAGGGAACACTCTTGCACTGCTGGTGGGAATGTGAATTGGTTCAGCGACTATGGAGAACAGTATGGAGGTTCCTTAAAAAGCTACAAATAGAACTACCATATGACCCAGCAATCCCACTACTGGGCATATACCCTGAGAAAACCGAAATTCAAAAAGAGTCATGTACCAAAATGTTCATTGCAGCTGTATGTACAATAGCCCGGAGATAGAAACAACCTAAGTGCCCATCATCAGATGAATGGATAAAGAAGATGTGGCACACATATACAATGGAATATTACTCAGCCATAAAAAGAAACGAAATTGAGCTATTTGTAATGAGGTGGATAGACCTAGAGTCTGTCATACAGAGTGAAGTAAATCAGAAAGAAAAAGACAAATACCGTATGCTAACACATATATATGGAATTTAAGAAAAAAAAAATGTCATGAAGAACCTAGGGGTAAGGCAGGAATAAAGACGCAGACCTCCTAGAGAACGGACTTGAGGTTATGGGGAGGGGGAAGGGTGAGCTGTGACAGGGCGAGAGAGAGTCATGGACATATACACACTAACAAATGTAGTAAGGTAGATAGCTAGTGGGAAGCAGCCGCATGGCACAGGGATATTGGCTCGGTGCTTTGTGACAGCCTGTAGGGGTGGGATAGGGAGGGTGGGAGGGAGGGAGATGCAAGAGGGAAGAGATATGGGAACATATGTATATGTATAACTGATTCACTTTGTTATAAAGTAGAAACTAACACACCATTGTAAAGCAATTATACCCCAATAAAGATGTTAAAAAAAAAAAGTAGTACTAAGATCAATTTTGAACAGATCAATAATTCAATAAACATTATTTTCAAAACTAAAAGATGTTCACTTTATTTTTCTTCCAAATTGGAAATAGACTTGTCAAGTTATAAAACTAATGTATGCTCATCCGAAAAAAGAAAGAAAAAAAAACCAAACAGATCATACAGTTAAGTGTAAACAAAATGGTAAAATATACCTAGAATTCCCACTACCAATTAAAAAAACCCTGTTCATATTTTGATACCTAAACTTCCAGATTTTTTCCTTTGGTTAACACACAATTTAATATGTGTGACAAAGATATGGTATGCAGAAATAAATAAAAATAATATATATATTATATATATAAAATTTTATAGAGATATTTTTATTATATAGGCAGCTCAGAGGAGTATTTATTATATAGGCAGCTCAGATATTTTTGTTATATAGGCAGCTCAGAGGAGTAATATATTAGCTTTATTTTTTTTCCTTCATCTCTTCCTTTTAAAATATATCTTATTTCCATTAATATATTTTGGAAATAAGAGTCCTTATAATTTTAGTTCATATTATTAAAGAAGGTAGGTATATTCAACCATATTTAGTGAGGATTAGATAACATTAAGTTAAATAATCAAACAAACAAAAAATCCTGGCAGCTATGGATAGACTGACTTTGTTTTGTAGAAGAAATACTGCAATCTCAAAGCTAAAAAAAGTGTGATTTTTGTTCCTTTCTTTCTTTTGCTTGCCATTGACTTGACTTAATACATATTTATCTTAGAAATTGGGTTATTTAAATTGTTTTTTCACTTCACTATGTTCAAAAGGAATTATGGTTTTATTAATATGATAAATAATTTTGAAATCTAAAAGTTACATAAGGAGTATACTAAAGAATTTGAAATATAATGGGGTTTGATCTTTTATTTCATAATTTTTCTCTGGTTTTGTTTTTTTTCCCCATAAATTTGGAACCATATAATGTTTATATGCACTTAATATGTTTGCATCTCTGTATTTCCCACTTTACTGTGGTCATGGAACAATAAATTTGGATCCAAGTTGTCAGCTCTTATGACTATTTAATGTTGCATTTTATAGACATATCAATTTAAATAAGTAAAGTTTACTGCTCAATTAACACGAAACTTTATACACCTTGTCAAGAGATGAGATATGCATTTTAGTTTCTTTAATTTTTTGAAGATTACTGGTATAGTTTATTTTACAAATGATATATTTTGCTAACATACCCTTTTATTACATTGCTTTTTTAATGTTAGAGGCATATCTTTTTTTTTCAATAAAATAAGTAAATAAGAATGATCATTTGGTAATTTCACTCAGTTTAAGAATTCCAGTATCAACTTCTCCATTTTTTCTTCATGTATTTTTGCTTATAGTTTGATTTAGAAAATTACTGACAGAAAGTTCTACTTTATGACGTTCTGTGAGTAAAGAGAAAGATTTGTCTATAAAGACCTACATGGTTTTAAATTTTGGACTTGCTCTATTAAGTACTATTAGAAATTAGACACAACGTATTAATTTTTTAGAACCATCTCTTTTACCAAAAAAAAAAAAGAACCTACTTTAATTTCATGGAGACTACTAGACAAATCGCAGGTGGAAAATAAAAATTCAGACTAGAATATAGTAAGTAATAATATTTCATTAAAATATGTATTTTCATATACACAGCAGTTAGCAGGTTAATAAAAATAGAGTAGACATTTAGAAAGAATCAAGTTACGAGGGTATTTAACTAAATAAATTAGTCCAAGTAGAGCATCTGGTTACTTTTGCTTAGAAACATTATGCAGAGTTAATGCCTTTCCATTTCTAATACACATAATTAAGTTGCAAGTCTATTTATTATCAAAAGAAGTCCTCTTGCCCTAGCTGTGGTGCTGGATGTGTTGTCTCTGCTATCTCTACTGCTGTATTTACAGACAATATATTGACACATACACCAAGGCCAGATCTTAAAGCAGACAATAGGACTTTAGTAAGTTTAGGTGAGAGCACTTGGATTTTATCATTATAAGAAATGGATTTCTTTTACTGGCTTAGAAAAAAACTGCACTGATTGTAGTCCAGATCTTGGAGACACTGAACAGGCAAAAAACACCAGAAAGGATAGATGCCAAAAGAAAAAGTAGGTATTTTAACAACATCTGCCTAGATTCTTCTGGCCATTCATTTACATGTTGCAGTTAAGGCAGCTGACAACATGCGAGTGTCCATCAGGTTTCAGAGAGCCAAGGAAGATTTGGTTGCTGATTTAAGGCAAAACATCCCCCTGTGGCTTGACATTTATTTCTGGGCTCTGAAGGCCATTTTAAAATATTCAAACAGCTAAATTACAGAAATTAGGGCATTATATTTAAACTCTAAAAGACTTTGCTCAGGCTATGAAAGGGCTACACATTAAAGAAATCAAACAAATATGATGGAAATGAGGAGACAGGCTCTGCCACTAACTATTTGAATATAAACTTGAAAAATCCACTAATATTCTCCGTGCCTTAGTTTCTGTACCTAAAAGATGAAATTGTGAAACCAGACAACTTATAATGCCCCTTCCAGTACCACTATATATTCCTGTATGATTTATTTGTATTTCCACTGGAATTATTATTCCTATTGGTTTAGATGACTTGTTGAAAATAAAAACAATTAATTTTTTGAATTAACATTTCTCAGCTATCCTCCACTTTTTTTTTTTTTTTCTTTTTGCGATATGCGGGCCTCTCACTGTTGTGGCCTCTCCCGTTGTGGAGCACAGGCCCCAGGCGCACAGGCTCAGCGTCCATGGCTCACGGGCCTAGCCGCTCCGCGGCATCTTCCCGGACCGGGTCACGAACCTGTGTCCCCTGCATCGGCAGCCAGACTCTCAACCACTGCGCCACCAGTGGAGCCCTATCTTCCATTTTTATGACTGTCAAAATAAAGTTTCTCTAAGCTTTGAACAAGACTATATTTTTAACCAAAATATAGTTTTTCTATTTGTGTAACATATATAAATCTTGGTATATTGTAAATGCATAATGTAATCAAAGAGGTATACAAAATAAAGCAGTCATGAATATAATTATTATTAAAACAATTTAATTTTTACCTGGGAGGGATGAAGCTGTACTTTGTTGAAAGTTTTACTGTTCACTATTTGATCTATCCTCTGAACTATCTTTTGAAGACAAAGATATATGAGCTGTCCTATTGGTGTTGATACCTACATTGTACCTGCAATGCACTTATTAGATTTTATACTCATTTTTTTAGCCAATTATATTGTGTGTTTCTTCTTTCTCCCAAAATGTTTGTAAAGATTTGTAAAATAGCTGAATTTTTATACAGCTTTCTAGCTTAATTTCTTGGTTATTTCATCAGCTAATGAATAGTGATGTTATATTGAGAGATCCAATTTAGTAAATAATAGAGGATTCAGGGTGTAAATCAAAGCAACCAAAGCTCAAGAGAGCATTTGTGTATAGGTAAGAGGTTTAAATTATATTTAGATTATTTTTCCAAATGTTGTTTTTCTACACATCTATTTTAGTTTTTTCTTTTTTCAATATATCACACTAGCATTGAACAGTTTCATAAATTCCTAAATTGCTGCCTCTAGCGAGTGGAAACCTCAGGAAATTAAAATGTCTGTTTCACTATAGTTACTAAGCAAAAGTTTTCTGAATTATCCAGGAGACACTGCCAATAGCATTAATGGAAGTTAAAGAGGTTAACTAGCATTTTTGCTCACAGGCCCTTTCCATATCACAGTGAAGAGGAAGTTGGAAAAAAAAGCAAATACTTTGTGTAATTAGCATCTAGTTAGTCTGCTTTTCCTAGAGGCTTGACCTCTCTATAGAATTATAGCTTAGGTTTCCTTTTGTTCAGACTCTATGACTGTCATATACATATATATGTATATATATATATTTAAATTAATATATATATTTAATTATATATTTTAAAAAAATTTAAACTAATATAACAAATTGTGTTTGAAAAATTCCTGTTGAGCTTTTTGGGAAAAATATAGTTAAAAAACAGAGGGATGGTTTGTACAGCCAAAGTAGTACTCTGAATTCACCTATTGATAATCATTTTTGTTGCAAATACATTACAATGATGGATAGTGTGTAAAATAAAAGCTTCAAAATCAGGCTCATAAAAAAGATGAATATCTACAACTAAAAAAAAAAAAGAATAGTAGAAAAAATAGTGAGCACACTTAAGCTATTGTCTAAAGGGGCTTTAGTCCCATATGCAATGGTGGTCAGAAATTTGGCATCTACAGCATAACAGGTGCTAAAACACACTCCATACGTAGATGAGAAACTGGATCCAGCCTCACAGGTTGAATTTGAGAGAGAACCAGAAAGGTAGAGAGAGAGAGAAAGAGAGAGGGAGGGAGAGAAGAGAAAAGAAAAGAGAATGCAAAGGAGATAGAAATCTAAAATAATAAGAAAAGAAAAATCTAAAAATAAGAGAGAAACCTAATTATAAAAAGGTAACATATGTTATAATTAAAATATAAATTCACAACAGGAAATAATAATGCTACTTAACAACTTAAAAAGGATATTAAGAATACTGAAGATGTTCACAGAGACAAAATTAGGATATTTGTCCTAAAAATGTATAAACAAATTATTAAACAAAAATATATACAGATATTATGTGAGCACTAAGTAAACACATTTTGAAAAAGTAGAAATCTTGTATAAAATTTAAGTTATGCATACTCTTAAGGATTTGAGAAACAATAGACTACACACAAAGCACATTAGTGAGTCACAATACAATCTGAAGAATTTCATCACAAATGAAGCAGAGAAAAAGTCCTTGTTCCACTATTACGTAGGTAGTCACAAAAGAACTATGAATTCTTTGTACTAATGAAAACAAGCTAGAAAATTAATGGAACTATTATTTAAGCATATAAGAGAGCTCATGCCACAAAGAAGACAAATGAACTAACAACCAGTTTGATGAATATCTCTTGTGAACAAAGAGGCCCATGGCCTCTTTTATCTTTGGTGGAGCAATAGGAGGAAGAAGGAAAGAGAAGAAAGCAGACAAGAGTTTTAATGACTCTTTTAAAGGCAAAGTGTGGAATAGCCTAAGAGTATAAATTCTCTAGAGTAACAGATGTAAAGACAGACTTTAACAATCAGACAGTTCTTTCCACCAGTCTTTACTAAGTGCCCGTAGGAAGGATGGAGGCAAAGAGAGACCTGAGAGTATTAGGACAAGGTAGGAAAACTGATATAACCACTATAGACACTTCAGGCTTTAACTGGATTTAAGGCAGCAGCCCTCTACAATCGGGGAAATAGCAGGAGAGGTGACAGAGACTGCTAAATTACAGTCTTGGGACCCACTGAGAAAAAGTCTCTCTGAATCTTATAGGGAGTATTAAACACTGTATATATGCATTTGGAAGAGGGACAGGAGAACTGAGAAAGAGAGAGATCTCTTCTGGTTTGCAACTGCCCAGGACTATGAGGCTTAACGCAGAGGAATCTCATTGAGATCTGCCTTCCTGCAAAATAGAAACTTATGGCTCTGAACTCAAATAATTTGAAGTATGCAGTGAACTGAATCTAACAAAGGCAAGAAGATAAAAATAATAATAATACCAGCTATTCCAACACAGACTTGATTGCTTCAAAAATGATTCAGCTTGACAGAAGAGAAAGCCTGCAGTTTTCTGTATATAAATATTACTTACACAAATTTCTAATGATAGTTGACCAAAATGCCTGACATAGTAGTGAAAACAAAATTACAAAGCATAAAAGAAGCAAGACAATATCATATGTTATCAAGAAAGGAAAAAGTCAATAAACAGGATAGAGAGATAACATAGATTTTGGAATTATCATATATGTACTTAAATTAACTAAGATAAATACATTAAGGAATCTAACAAAAAAGGGGAACAGCATTCCTGACATGACAGAGATGAAAGTGAAATAAAATAAATAAATAAATAAATAAATAAAAGAACAATGGAAATGCTTCAAATCAAAAGTGTTATATAACAAAATTTTTTGGTTTATCCAGAGAAAAAATTCAATGGATTTGAATACAAGTCAAAAATACAAATACAGTTGAAATTACATTACAGAAAAATAGAACTAAAAAAGAAGAAAGAAATGATAATCTGAAATTTATAGGAAAATATCATATAGTCTTATCATACCTATCATTGAAATTCCAGAAAAAAATATGAGAAATAATGAATTAGGCATTAAAAATATATGAGGGATGATCATTTAGAATTTTTAAAATTGATTAAAGACATCAACCCAAATATTCATAGGGCTCAGCACATGTCAAGCAGAATATATCCAGAGAAAAGTATACCTATGCACATTATAGTCAAGCTGCACAAAAATATAATATTTTAAAAGCCATCAGATGGGGAAAAGGAAATATAAAAAGAAGAGAAACAGTTAGAATGAAATCTCACTGCATCAAATAAACAATGGAATTCAGTAAACAATGATACTACATATTAAAAATTATGAGAGAAAAAGTACTGTTAATCTAGAATTGTAAAATCAGTAAAAATGTTCTTCATAAATAAAGTCAAAATAAATACATTTTTTAGGCAGGCAAGAGCTGGACGAATTTTTCTTGAACAGACCTCCAGCATAAGAAATGAAAGAGTACAGGTCTTAAGCCTCCTTAGGTAGATTTATTCCTAGGTATTTTATTTTTATTGTTGCGATGGTAAATGTGATTGTTTCCTTAATTTCTCTTCTGATCTTTTGTTGTTAGTGTATAGAAATGCAGCAGGTTTCTGTGTATTAATTTTGTATCCTGAAACTTTACTAAATTCATTGATGAGCTCTAGTAGTTTTCTGGTAGCATCTTTCAGATTTTCTATGTATAGTATCATGTCATCTGCAAACAGTGACAGTTTTATTTCTTTTCTAATTTGGGTCACTTTTACTTCTTTTTCTCCTCTGATTGCTGTGGCTAGGACTTCCAAAACTATGTGGAATAAAAGTGGCAAGAGCAGACATTCCTGTCTTCTTCCTGATCTCAGAGGAAATGCTTTCAGCTTTTCACCATCAAATATGATGTTAACTGTGGGTTTGTCATATATGGCCTTTATTAAATATGTCTCTATGCTCATTTTCTGGAGAGTTTTTATCATAAATGAATGTTGAATTTTATCAAAAGCTTTTTCTGCATCTATTGAGATAGTCATATAGTTTTCATTCTTCAATTTGTTAATGTGATGTATCATGTTGACTGAACTACAGGACACTGATAAAAGAAATCAAAGATGACACAAACAGATGGAAAGATATACCATGTTCTTGGGCTGGAACAAGCAATATTCTTAAAATGACTGTACTACCCAAAGCAATCTACAGAGTCAATGCAAGCTCTATCAAACTACCAATGGCATTTTTAACAAAACAAGAGCAAAAAAAATTTTAATTTGTATGGAAACATAAAAGACCTCTAATAGCCAAAGCAATCTTGAAAAAGAAAAACAGAGCTGGGGGAATCAGTCTCCCTGGCTTCAAACTATACTACAAAGCTACAGTAATCAAAACAGTATGGTACTGGCACAAAAACAGAAATATTGAACAATGGAACAAGATAGAAAGCCCAGAAATAAACCCATGCACCTATGTTCAATTAATCTATGACAAAGGAGGCAAGAATATACAATGGATGAAAGACTGTCTCTTGAATAAGTGGTGCTGGGAAATCTGGATAACTACATGTAAAAGATTGAATTTAGAACATTCTCTAACACCACACACAAAATTGAACTCAAAATGGATTAAAGTCCTAAACGTGAGACTGGATACTATAAAACTGTTACAGGAAAACAGGCAGAACACTCTTTGATGTAAATCACAGCAATATCTTTTTGGATTTGTCTCCTAAATAATGTAAATAAAAACAAAATAAACAAATGGGACCTAATTAAATGTAAAAGCTTTTGCACAGCAAAGGAAACCATAAACAAAATGAAAAGACAACTTACAGAATGGGAGAAAATATTTGCAAATGATGCGACCAACAGGAGATTAATCTCCAAGGTATACAAACAGCTCATACAGCTCAATATGAAAATAACAATAAAAATAAAAAAAGGGCAGAAGATCTAAATAGACATTTCTCCAAAGAAGACATACAGATGGCCAAAAGGCACATGAACTGATGTTCAACATTGCTAATTATTAGAGAAATACAAATCAAAACTACAATGAGATATCACTTAACACTGGTCAGAATGGCCATCATCAAAAAGTCTACAAATAATAAATGCTGGAGAGGGTGTGAAGAAAAAAGAACCTTCCTACACTGTTTGTAGGAATGTAAATTGGCTCAGCCACTATGGAGAGCAGTATGGAGATTCCTTAAAAAAAATGAAAAATAGAACTACCATATGATCCTGTAATCACACTTCTGAGCGTATATCTGTAGAAAACTGTAATTTGAAAAGATACATGCACCCCAATGTTCATTGCAGCACTATTTACAATAGCCAAGACATGGAAGCAACCTAAATGTCCATCAACAGATGAATGGATAAAGATGTGGTATATTTATACAAACATTACTGTTAATATAGTATATAATAGTATAATATATTACTCAGCCATAAAAAATATGAAATAATGTAATTTGCAGCAACGTGGATGGATCTAGAGATTATCATACTAAGAGAAATAAGCCAGACAAAGAAAGAAAAATATCCTATGATACCACTTATATGTGGAATCTAAAAAAAATTTTTACAAATGAACTTATATGCAAAACAGAAATAGACCCACAGACGTAGAAAAAAAACTTTTGGCTTCCAAAGGGGAAAGGGTCTGGGGGAGAGATAAATTAGGAGTTTGGGATTAATAGATACACACTACTATATATAAAATAAATAACCAACAAGGACCTACTGTGTAACACAGGGAACTATACTCAATATTTTGTAATAACTTATAAGGGAAAAGGATCTGAAAAAATACATACATATATATATATGGGAAAAGGATCTGAAAAAAATACATATATATATATATATATATGGGAAAAGGATCTGAAAAAATACATATATATATATATATATATGTATAACTGAATTACTTTGCTGTACACCTGAAACTAACACAACATTGTAAATCAACTGTACTTAAATTTTTAAAAAAAAGGAATGAGAGAAAGAAAAACGAGTTTTTTTTCTTTTTTTAAGCCAAAGAAAAACAGGCTTCTACAAAAAGAATGATAAAAAGTAGGTATGATCATGATGCATATTAACAATAAAACATGTTTTTTCTTATCAAGGAAAGGTTTAGAAAAAGCCTCCAAATGCATGAGGTTTAACTGAACATTTCATTAGACCTGTATGGCCCTAGGCGAACTTTGCTTGACCAATGAGAAATTCTGTGCCCTGAACATGGAGTCATCACAGCAAGCAACCATAACAACATCAATCATTTGGGTTATGATTTTCACTCAGACACATCTGGGTTTAATCCATGCTCCAGCACTTGCTTTGTGAACAAGTAAATTGTAATGACGGTACAAGAAGTTTTATACTCCTCATCTGTATAATAGGAACCATCATAAATCCTTACAAGAATGTTGCAAGGATGAGAAATGAATAAACAAAATCATCAAGCACAGTGCTTGACAGCTTAGACCCACTCAATGCTTCTACTGTCAAATTTTTGTTCCATGGGCAGGATAAGACAACATGGCATGATTCATTTTAGAGTGGAAAGTGATGAACGGAGCAAAATGAAGGACGAGAAGAGAAAGTAAGAACATCATTTGCATGACAGATTTGCAAGAACATCATCTGCATGACAGAGAATGGTTATGCTGACAATCCCACTGGGAATCTTGCTTGTGTTCAGAAGTTAAGTGAGAGAACCACCCAAATGAATATCAATGATATCAATGGTTATTTGGCAAGGACATATGGTAAAATTATAGCAATCAAAATAAATAACCTAGATGTAGCAACACAAATAATGAAAACTCAAAAGAAGATAATTTAGCTAACAAGTTATCTATAGTATGAGAAAGTTTAAATGTTTTATATCAATATTACACAGATAATATAAATTTTTATTTTTATGATGAAATATTTAAAATATATTAAAAATTACAGTGAAAACAACAAAGGCCAGAGTATCCACCACTCAGCACCATCAAAATAAATGATATTGTCATCATTACATTAATTGTTTAAAAGAATTAATATAGTACATTTATATTTGAAGGCCTACCTCGCTCCACACTTTATTTTCCACATTCTTGATCATTTTCTCTCCCTAGAGGGAACCACTACACTAAACTTGATATACATTATTACCCTGTGTTTTCAGCACATTTAGTATAATACTGAAGGGATTCAGGACACTACCCTAAAATATGGCACCTTGGTATACTGGATATTTTAACCAAGAGTATGAGAAGACAGCAGAAGCAAGAAGGTCACTCTGACCTTCTGCCCTTTTCTTCTGAAACAGGTCATAAAACCATCAAGCGAGCCTTCACAATATCCAGAAGAAAGGAGCAACCTTATCTCCAAAGACACAGGGACATGGGTAGAATTCGAACAAACAGACCTTGCTAAGATTCCCCCAGCTTAATACATTTACCTCACATTTCTACACAACTGCCCACTCTTCGTCAAACCTATCATAAAAATACTCAGGTCTAACTGTTTCTTTGGGTCCTCATTTCCTTATGAAGTCTTCCATGTCATACAATTAAGATTAAATAAATTTTCAGACCCAGCCAGGCACCCTAAGAGGATCAGGAAAACTTTTCTTTTCCTACTATATTATCTATAAACAATATATAAACAATGTTATTATTCTGTATTTTAATTCTTTATATACTTTAAAAGTCATGTTGAAACTGCTGTTTAAGAATAATACATCTCGTGATTTACCACTTTTGGTACATTTCACTCTGGTTCATGAAATTTAACTACATTACATATTCCACAATCTGAAAAAAAAGGAGTTTTAAAAATACTTTCCAATATCTGGGATTTATATTACATGTAGAAATCAAATGAGTGACTAAAAAAGTATGGAGAGGCAGATAAAAGTTATTGAAAGTATGCCAATTTTAAGGATCTTATCTTATTGGTTAAGAGTTAGAATATTTTTTGAAGATAGACTGAAACATTAAACGTGTATTTTGGTATAGACAGTGACCACATAAAAATTCAGTATAGATGATAAAATGGAATACTAAAATGTATCAATTTACCCCTTTTTCAGAAAAACAAGTTGGAAAGAAAGAAAGGGAAAAGAAAGAGCAGACTAAATAAACATATGAAAAATGAAAAGTGGAAATTTAAACTCAAGCATACTAATAATTGCACTAAATATAAATGGAAAAAGCACTCCTAATAAAACACAGATATTTTCAACCATACTTTTTTTCCATTCATCCAATCATTTTTATATTTATTTATTTTTTTGAATTTTATTTTATTTTTATACAGCAGGTTCTTATTAGTTATCCATTTTATACATATTAGTGTATAAATGTCAATCCCAATCTCCCAATTCATCACACCACCACCCCCCTGCCACTCCCAGTTAGTGTCCATACGTTTGTTCTCTACATCTGTGTTTCTATCTCTGCCCTGCAAACCAGTTCATCTGTACCATTTTTCTAGGTTCCACATATATGTGTTAATATATGATATTTGTTTTTCTCTTTCTGACTTACTTCACTCTGTATGACAGTCTGTAGATCCATCCACGTCTCTATAAATGACCTAATTTTGTTCCTTTTTTGGGGCTGAGTAATATTCCATTCTATATATATGTGCCACATCTTCTTTATCCATTCATCTGTCTATGGGTATTTAGGTTGCTTCCATGATCTGGCTATTGTAAATGGTGCTGCAGTGAATACTGGGGTGCATGCGTCTTTTTGAATTATGGTTTCTCTAGGTATATGCCCAGTAGTGGGATTGCTGGGTCATATGGTGATTCTTTTTTTAGGTCTCTAAGGAACCTCCATACTGTTCTCCAGAGTGGCTGTATCAATTTATATTCCCACCAGAGGTGCACGAGGGATCCCTTTTCTCCACACCCTCTCCGGCATTTGTTTGTACATTTTCTGATGATGCCCATTTTAACTGGTGTGAGGTGATACCTCATTGAAGTTTTGATTTGCATTTTTCTAATATTAAGTGATGTTGAGCAGCTTTTCATGTGCTTCTTGGCCATCTGTATGTCTTCTTCGGAGAAATGTCTATTTAGGTTTTCTGTCCGTTTTTTGATTAGGTTTATTTTTTTAATACTGAGCTGCATGAGCTGTTTATATATTTTGGAGATTAATCCTTTGTCTGTTGATTCATTTGCAAATATTTTCTCCCATTCTGAGGATTGTTTTTCCTCTTGTTTATGGTTTCCTTTGCTGTGCAAAAGCTTTTAAGTTTAATTAGGTCCCATTTGTTTATTTTAGTTCTTAATTCCATTACTCTAGGAGGTGGATCAAAAAAGATATTGCTGTGATTTATGTCAAAGAGTGTTCTTCCTAAGTTTTCCTCTAAGAGTTTTATAGTGTCCAGTCTTACATTTAGGTCTCTAATCCATTTTGAGTTTAGTTTTGTGTATGGTGTTAGGGAGTATTCTAATTTCATTCTTTTCCATGTAGCTGTCCAGTTTTCCCAGCACCACTTATTGAAGAGACTGTCTTTTCTCCATTGTATATCCTTGCCTCCTTTGTCTTATTAGTTGACCATAGGTGCGTGGGTTAATCTCTGGGCTTTCTATTCTGTTCCATTGATCTATATTTCTGTTTTTGTACCAGTACCATATTGTCTTGATTACTATAGTATATAGTAATATATTTGTAGGATAGTAGTAACTATTTGTAGTATCTATTTGTAGTATAGTCTGAAGACAGGGAGTCTGATTCCTCCAGCTTCGTTTTTTATCCCTCAAGACCACTTTGGCTATTCAGGGTCTTTTGTGTCTCCATACATATTTTAAGATTTTTTGTTCTAGTTCTGTAAAAATTGTCATTGGTAATTTTTTAGGGATTGCATTGAATCTGTACATTGCTTTGGGTAGTACAGTCATTTTCACAATGTTGATTCTTCCAATCCAAGAACATGGTATATCTCTCCAGCTGTTTGTATCATCTTTAATTTCTTTCATCAGTTTCTTATAGTTTTCTGCATACAGGTCTTTTGTCTCCCTAGGTAGGTTTATTCCTAGGTATTTTATTCTTTTTGTAGCAATGGTAAATGGGAGTGTTTCTTTGATTTCTCTTTCAGATTTTTCTTCTTTGTGTATAGGAATGCAAGAGATTTTTGTGCATTAATCTGGTATCCTGCAACTTTACCAAATTCATTGATTAGCTCTAGGAGTTTTCTGGTGGCACCTTTAGGCTTCTCTATGTATAGTATCATGTCATCTGCAAACAGTGACAGTTTTACTTCTTTTCCAATTTGGATTCTTTTTATTTCTTTTTCTTCTCTGATTGCCGTGGCTAGACTTCCAAAACTATGTTGAATAATAGTGGTGACAGTGGACATCCTTGTTTTTTTCCTGATCTTAGAGGAAATGGTTTCAGTTTTTCACCATTGAGAATGATGTTTGCTGTGGATTTGTTGTATATGGCCTTTATTATGTTGAAGTAGGTTCCCTCTATGCCCACTTTCTGGAGAGTTTTTATCATAAATGGGTGTTGAATTTTGTCAAAAGTTTTTTCTGCATTTATTGAGATGATCATATGGTTTTTATTTTTCAGTTTGTTAATATAGTGTATCACATTGATTGATTTGCATATATTGAAGAATCCTTGCATCCCCAGGATAAATCCCACTTGATCATGGTGTATGGTCCTTTAATGTGTTATTTGATTCTGTTTGCTATTATTTTGTTGAGGATTTTTCCATCTATATTCATCAGTGATATTGGTCTGTAATTTTCTTTTTTTGTAGTATCTTTGTCTGGTTTTGGTATCTGGGTGATCTGGGCCTCATAGAATGAGTTTGAGAGTGTTCCTTTATCTGCAATTTTTTGGAAGAGTTTGATAAGAATGGGTATTAGGTCTTCTCTAAATGTTTGATAGAATTCACCTGTGAAGACATCTGGTCCTAGACGTCCGTTTGTTGGAAGATTTTTAATCACATTTTCATTACTTGTGATTGGTCTGTTCATATTTTCTATTTCTTCCTGGTTCAGTCTTGGAAAGTTATATCTTTCTAAGGATTTGTCCTTTTTTTCCAGGTTGTCCATTTTATTGGCATAGTGTTGCTTGTAGTACTCTCGTAGGATGCTTTGCATTTCTGTGGTGTCTGTTGTAACTTTTCCTTTTTCATTTCTAATTTTATTGATTTGAGTCCTCTCCCTCTTTTTCTTGAGGAGTCTGGCTAATGGTTTACCAATTTTGTTTATCTTCTCAAAGAACCAGCCTTTAGTTTTATTGATCTTTGCTATTGTTTTCTTTGTTTCTATTTCATTTATTTCTGCTTTGATCTTTATGATTTCTTTCCTTCTATTATCTTTGGGTTTTGTTTGTTTTTCTTTCTCTAGTTCCTTTAGGTGTAAGGTTAGATTGTTTATTTGAGATGTTTGTTGTTTCTTTCTTTTTTTTTTTTTTTTTGCAGTACGCAGGCCTCTCACTGTTGTGGCTTCTCTAGTTGTGGAGCACAGGCTCCAGACGCGCAGGCTCAGTGGCCATGGCTCATGGGCCCAGCCGCTCCACGGCATGTGGGGTCTTCCCAGACTGGGGCACGAACCCGTGTCCCCTGCATCAGCAGGTGGACCCTCAACCACTGCGCCACCAGGGAAGCCCAGAGATGTTTGTTGTTTCTTGAGGTAGGGTTGTATTGCTACAAAGTTCCCTCTTAGAACTGCTTTTGCTGCATCCCATAGATTTTGAATCGTCATGTTTTCATTGTCATTTGTCTCTGGTATTTTTGATTTCCTCTTTGTTTTCCTTAGTGATCTCTTGGTTATTTAGTAATGTATTGTTTAGCCTACATGTGTCTGTGTTTTTTATGCTTTTTTCCTGTAATTGATTTCTAATCTCATAGTGTTGTGGTCAGAAAAGATGCTTGATATTATTTCAATATTCTCAAATGTACTGAGGCTTGATTTGTGACCCAAGAAGTCATCTATCCTGGAGAATGTTCCATGTGCATTTGAGAAGAAAGTGTAACCTGCTATTTTTGGATGGAATATCTTATAAATATCAACTAAACCTATTGAGTCATTTAAAGCTTGTGCTTCCTTATTAATTTTCTGTTTGGATGATCTGTCCATTGGTGTAAATGAGGTGTTAAAGTCCCCCACTATTATTGTGTTACTGTCGATTTGTTTTTATAGCTGTCAGCAGTTGCCTTATGTATTGAGGTGCTCCTATGTTGGGTGCATATATATTTATAATTGTTATATCTTCTTCTTGGATTGATCCCTTGATCATTATGTAGTGTCCTTCCTTGTCTCTTTTAACATTCTTTATTTTAAAGTTTATTTTATCTGATATGAGAATTACTACTCCAGCTTTCTTTTGATTTCCATTTGCATGGAATATCTTTTTCCATCCCCTCACTTTCAGTCTGTATGTGTCCCTAGGTCTGAAGTGGGTCTCTTGTAGACAGCATATATATGGGTCTTGTTTTGCATGCATTCAGTGAGACAGTGTCATTTGGTTGGAGCAAGTAATCCTTTTACATTTAAGGTAATTATCAATATGTATGTTCCTAATACCATTTTCTTAATTGTTATGGGTTTGTTTTTGTAGGTCCTTTTCTTCTTTTGTGTTTCCCACTTAGAGAAGTTCCTTTAGCATTTGTAGTAGAGCTGGTTTGGTGGTGCTGAATTCTCTTAGCTTTTGCTTGTCTGTAAAGGTTTTGATTTCTGCATCGAATCTGAATGAGATCCTTGCCACGTAGAGTAATCTTGGCTGTAGTTTCTTCCCTTTCATCACTTTAAATATATCATGCCACTCCCTTCTGGCTTTTAGAGTTTCTGCTAAGAAATCAGCTGTTAACCTTATGGGAGTTCCCTTGCATGTAATTTTTCATTTTTCCTTTGTTGCTTTCAGTAGTTTTATTTTGTCTTTAAGTTTTGTCACTTTGATTACTGTGTGTCTCGGCATGTTTCTCCTAAGGCTTATTCTGCTTGGGACTCTCTGCACTTCCTGGATGTGGGTGGCTATTTTGTTTCCCATGTTAGGGAAGTTTTCTACTATAACCTCTTCAAATATATTCTCAGGTCCTTTTTCTCTCTCTTCTCCTTCTGGGACCCCTATAATGTGAATGTTGTTGTGTTTAATGTTGTTCCAGAGGTCTCTTATGCTGTCTTCATTTCTTTTCATTCTTTTTTCTTTATTCTGTTCTGTGGCAGTGAATTCCACCATTCTGTCTTCCAGGTCACTTATCCGGTCTTCTGTCCCAGTTATTCTGCTATTGATTCCTTCTAGTGTAGTTTTCATTTCAGTTCTTGTATTGTTTATCTCTGTTTGTTCTTTAATTCTTCTAGGTGTTTGTTCTTTAATTCTTCTAGGTCTTTGTTAGACATTTCTTGCATCTTCTTGATCTTTGCCTCCTTTCTTTTTCCGAGGTCCTGGATCATCTTCACTATCATTATTCTGAATTCTTTTCCTGGATGGTTGCCTATGTCCACTTCATTTAGTTGTTCTTCTGTGGTTTTATCTTGCTCCTTCTTCTGGTACATAGTCCTCTGCCTTTTCATCTTGTCTTTCTGTGAATGTGGTTTTTGCTCTACAGGCTGCAGGATTGTAGTTCTTCTTGCTTCTGCTGTCTGCCCCCTGGTGGATCTCAATCATATTTTTAAATATAGACTTCAGGACAAGGAGTTTATCCAGAGACAAATATGGACATTTCTTAATGATAAAAGAGTCAATTCATGAAGAACTTCTAGCAATCTTAAATATGTAGCCATCTAATAACAAAGCAGGTAATTACCTAAAGCAAATAATGTGGGGAAATAGGGAGAGAGAGAGACATATCTAAAATCATAGTTGAAGATATTAACCCTCTTCTCTATAATTGAAAGAACAAGTAGGTAAAAAAAAGTAAGGATCTGGAAGATTTAAATACTACTATAAATAATTGACTTAATGGAACTTTATAGACTATTACATCAATCACAACAAAATATACATTCTCCTCAACATCAAGATGGACCAGTGTGGGTTAACTACAAGTCTCAGTAAATTTCAAAGGATCCAAACAGGCAGAGTATATTTTCTGACCATATTCCAATCAAAATTATATTTGAAATCATTAACCATAAAATTTCTAGAGAATTTCACTAATATTTCAAAATTAAACAACAATTCTACATACTGCCTGAGTTAAGAAGGCATCAAGGAGATGAAGAAATGTCATCACCAAAGCCTGAGAAAGAGCAAACAGTAGATAAAAAAGGAATCTGGAAATATGTGAAATCTAATAAAGTGTTTCAAGAAGATGGGAATGATTAACTGTTAATTGTTCTTCTAGACCAACTAAAATGAGGACTGGGAACAGATCACTGGACGTAGCAAAAAAAAAAAAAAGTAGAGTGGATTTACAAGATAATAGGACCAGTGAAATTGGAGATTGTAAGACTGGGTACAATTTTGGCTAGTGTTTTATAGAAAAGCAGGGAAATGAGGTCATAGCAGAACATTATTGTGGAATCAAAATATTTGCTTATAGATATAGGCAATAATGTAACATGAATTTATACTAATGAGAAAGATACAACAAAGGAAAGAAAAATTGATGATTCTGGAGAGGCAAGAATTGCTGGGACCAAACATATTTTCATAGGTAAAAAGAGTAAGATACATGAAAAAGGAAGTGACTTTGGTTTTAGACAGAATAAACAGTTCATCTATGGCATAACAGAAAGAATGTTGCATCATAGATTTATGTTGTTCTTGGACATTGTGGGAATTCTATTCTGATTGTTTTAAAATTTCCAGTGCACAACATAAGAACATATACATAGACCAATGGAACAGAAAAGCCCAGAAATAACCCCCTGCATATACAGTCAACTAATATTTGGCAGGGGAGCCAAGAATACCTAATGGAGAAAAGGTAGTCATTTCAATAAATGCATCTTGGAAAACTGGATATTCACATGTAAAAGAATGAAACTGGATCCCTATAGCACTCACAAAATTATACCACTCACAAAAATTAACACAAAATGGATTAAAGACAAATATAAGACCTGAAAATGTAAAACTCCTAAAGGAAAATGAAGAGAAAAAGATCCCTGATATTAATTTTGGCAATGACTTTTTTGGATATGACATCAAATGAACAAGAAACAAAAGCAAAAGTAGAAGCAAACTAAAAAGCTTCTGCAGAACAAAAGAAACAATCAACAGAATGAAGAGACAACCTATGAAATGCGAGAATATATTTGAAAATCATATATGATAAGGGGTCAATCTCCAAAATATACCAAGAACTCATACAACTGAATAGAAAAAAAAATAAGCGAGTTAAAAAATGGACAGAGGACCGGAATAAAGATTTTTCCAAAGAAGACACAAAAATGGCCAACAAGTGTATGAAAGGGTGTTTAATATCACTAATCATCAAGGAAAGGGAAATCAAAATCACAATGAAGGGTTTCCCTGCATGGCGCAGTGGTTGAGAATCTGCCTGCTAATGCAGGGGACACGGGTTCAAGCCCTGGTCTGGGAGGATCCCATATGCCACGGAGCAACTAGGCCCGTGAGCCACAACTACTGAGCCTGCGCATCTGGAGCCTGTGCTCCGCAACAGGAGAGGCCGCGATAGTGAGAGGCCCACACACCACGATGAAGAGTGGCCCCCTTTTGCCACAACTAGAGAAAGCCCTTGCACAGAAACGAAGACACAACATAGCAAAAACAAATAAATTAATTAATAAACTCCTACCCCCAACATCTTAAAAAGAAAAAAAAAAAAGAGCTCTATGTAGATGCTTAAAAAAAAAAAACCCACAATGAAATACCATCTCCCACCTGTTAGTGTGTATATTATGAAAAAGGCAAGAGATAACAAGTGTTGGAGAGGATGTGGAGAAACGAGAACCCTAGTGCACTATTGGTGGGAATGTACATTGGTGTGGCCACTATAGAAAACAGTATCGAGGCCCCTCAAGAAATTAAAAATAGAACTACCATATGACCCAACAATCCCACTCCTGAGTATGTAACCAAAGGAAATGAAATCACTCTTTCAAAGAGATATCTGGACCACCATGTTCATTGCAGTATTATTCACTATAACCAATACATGGAATCAACTTAATTATTCATGAACAGATAAATGGTAAGGAAAATGTGGTAAATATATACAGTGGAACATTATTCAGCCATAAGAAAGAAGAAAATACTGCCATTTGTGTCAACATGAATGGACTTTGAGGTCATTGTGCTAAGTGAAATAAGTTAAGACAGAGAACAACAAATATCAATACTTTAAATCTCAGTTATATGTGGAATCTAAAAAAAAAAAAAAGTTAAACTCATAGAAACAGAGAGTGGAATAGTATTTGCCAGGGGCCATAAGGTGGGGGAAAGGAGGAAATAAAAGAAATATATATCCCAATGCAATAGTAAAGAGTGTGATTAGCTGAGACAGGAGGTGAAGGAGAATGTATTAGAGATTTGAGGAGAAAAGGAAGTATATGGAACAGTCAGCTAGGATTGAAGAATGTTCTATGAATTCTGCACAGTAAGATCTCCCTTGAGGTTCATTGTCAAAAATTTTGTGTGGGAACAGTTAGCAAAATATATTTTTCCTCCAGTTTCCTTCAGTTGCATCAGAGTGCAATACATGGTATTAAACAGATGGAGGGGAAAGGAATTAAGCATATGTGCAGGGGAGTAATTGTTGTGATTACACATAAAATTAGACTAAGGAGCGAAGAAAAAAGGGCTTGAGCTGGATGAAGTTCAGCAAAAGGTGGTCAAACCAATGGGTGTTGTTTCTGGTGGCATCAAAGTATCAATGAAGTTGTGAATTTTAGAGACTAATGTGGAAATCTAAGGAGTGTTGGTTGTAGACTGGGGTGCTTCAAATTAAGTAGTCACATAGTAAATGTTTTAAATCAAAAGTTATACCCAGAGATTCTGCAATTAAGATATTATAGCAATACTGGAACATCATTTGAGCAGGTGACATTATGCTCAGGATAGGCCATGTAATGGTGAAGATAAGTCCTTTACATTTTCCTCTATGACATAAAGCAGAACAACACTTATTGAAATGAAGTTTAGGCATCTCATCCAGCACCACATGGCAGGAAATGTACATAGTAGTGTTCTGTAGTTCATCTGGAACTTAGCTTTTTGCAGTCTAAATTTCAGTCTTCAGACCTTCCTGAACAACTAGGCTAAATTTGCAATATTTATTTCTAATCTTCAATATATAAAATGCTCTTATGATGAGAACCCATTTTCCTCTATATAAGCCCTTGCTCCTACTGTGCCAACTTAGTAAAAATAAATTTTCTAAAGTGGTCATGGTCAGCTGCGAAGACCATCATAGCTTTAGTTACTAGGGATTTTAGGTGGCCTGTTAAATATCAGTCTCCTCACTCTATACAATGAAGCCTATTATTGAGATAAAACACTGGTGACCTTCAGTGACCTGCTACTGTAAAAATCCTGCCCAGCCTATATTTATCAAAATTAAAATCTAAAGCCACCCACTTGGGCTGCTTCACATCACTCCATGTATAAATCTTTTTTTAAGGTTTCAGGCCAATTCACTAAAAAGTTAAAGTTTTAAGGCATCCATCTGTTAGGTACCTAAAATTTTTCCCCTGTTGAGGTTGAAGCAAATTGAGAAATAAAACAGAAGAAAGACATCTGAATTAAAATTATGATGGAAGTTTTACTATTAATAAACCCAGCTATATAATATGAATTTAGATTTGTGGCCAAAAGACTAAGAGTTTATGAAGTGCCATTTTTACTGCCTAGACTATTGGATTCCCAACTTAGGAAAAATTGGGGAAAACGGAGCAGCCTTAACTACCTAGGATTACTGCTCCATATCAGTTTGGGATAGAGTGGAGAAAAAAAAAAAAAAGAGAATCTCTAGTTCTTTCAGCCCTTTTATAGGTTAATATCTCACAATCAAGAAACATGGGTCAATGGATGTCACACGCTTATCAATTAACATCAGCCCCCTAAGGAAGGATGAGTAAAGGTGAGGGAAAAATTTTCATGATAATTTACTATCATGGAAGATGCTCCCTGTGGAACCTTAAACACAGGAGAAATATTAAATTTCTAGTAAATTAAAATGATATGATATTTAGATTTGAAACACATTGATGCACATCAGAACCCGTGACAGGCACAGGCAGTAAACCAATAAGTATTTAGTGTAATTTTATAAACTTTAAAGCACTTATTTAGAATAGACAAAAACAGTTGTTCAAAACAGCATCAACCAAAAGAAAGTGTAAAGAAAAAAATAATAAACATATGAATAGGAATATCAAGCAGAGAACAGAAAAAGGAGAGAGAGAGAAAGAGATATTAACAAACAAGTTAGAAGCTGAAGTTTTTTTGGGAAAAGGTCAGCAAAGTATAAACATTTCTCAAAAGCTCTACCTTAACAAAAGCATTAAATTAGGGCATAAATGACAAATCAACAAACTTAGAACTAAGAAAATTATATAAGCAAATACGGATTCAAAGGGCATTAAATTGTGAGAGTAAAGATTGAAATAATCCTTAGAGAATAGAGTAGGAACAAAGTTATACTAATATTTTGAAAACTTAAGAGAATGAATGTGCCTCTGGAAAATAAAAAGTGGATTTTACACTTCAGGAAGATCTAGAAAACAACAAAAATCAATTACCATAAAAATAAATTGGTAATTTAAAGTATCAGGCATAAAAAGAAACTAGGACCAGAGAGTTCTTCAGATTTGTCAAGACTCACGTTTAAGAAACACAGAATTCCCACTTAATATCACTTTTTCAAGAAATTAAAATTAAAGAAATCTATCCAATGTATTCTAGAAGAATATAATTGCATACACACACACACACACACACACACAATCTAAGAATAAAAGGAAAAACTTGGGTTTAGCAGGACTGCTACCTAGATACCAACTTCCACCTCCAGGACAGGGTTGTCAAATGTCTAATGCAGCATTTATAAAGTGCAGAAACTGATTCTCAGCTACACTTCCCAAAACAGGGCCTTGTGTGTCTGGTAACAGAAAAGAAAAAAAAAACTTTACTCTCTGACCTCACAGAACTTTTTATCTAGTAGAAGAGATAATATTTGTAATAATGTAGATGTAATAAAAGAGAGAATGTGAAAAATGATGTAATAAAATTTCTCAAATCTGTAAAAGTAAATAAATAATTTAGTGGAAAGAGAGGGTAAGGAGAAGGGTGAGTATGTATATAGAAATAGTCAAGAATACTGTCCGTGCTATACAGTAAATCCTTGTTATTTATCTATTTTACATATAGTAGTTTGTGTCTATTAATCCCATACTCCTAATTCGTCCCTCCCTCCCTCCCTCTCCCTTTGGTAACCATAAGTCTGCTTTCTATGTCTGTGAATCTGTTTTGTATATAGATTCACTTGTATTGTTTTTAAATTCCACATATAAATGATATCGCAGGGAATTATATTCAATATCTTATAGTAATTTATAATGGAAAAAAAAATCTCAAAAAAATAACTGGAACACTTTGCTGTGCACCTGAAACTAACACAATATTGTAAATCAATTATACTTCAATAAAATTTTTTTAAAAGATAAATAAAAATCAATTACTGCCTAAGTTAAGGCAACCACGTGACTGGACTCTAAGGCTCATTTAAAGACTTACCATAAAATTCCAATAACACAGCCTTTCATTTTCTAGACTGTTCTGCCTCCAGTTAATTGAAAGTAATCTGGAAATTCAAAACAGCCTTCCTCTGGATATTTACTCACTTACAATGCAAGCACATTTTTATGATGTGTTTAGTTAGAGGATTAGTGAAGTGGGTATGTCAGAAAGATTCAGCTTGCTAATTAGCGTTTTTAATGAGTTTTTGCTATGTCACTACTTAGTAGTCTGTTTACCATTTTCCGTACTGTAGCTTGGAAGCCAAAATCCTGGTGGGTTTTAATTAACTCAAAGTATTTCTACTAAAATCACACCAGTCATAATATTTAATGACTTCAATCAATAGAAGAGATAGTAATAATAATGCAAGGTATAAGATCAAATATATAAATATTCATATAAATAGATAACAGATACAAACATTAAAATAAAATAAAAAAGAAATGCGTTCAGGTAGAATTCAATGAAGAATTACCTATATTATACAGCTTATATATGTATATATATATATGCAATGATATTTATTTAAATTAAGTTTTAATGAACTTGCAGTTAAATTCAAACTATCTTAGTTTTACTGGCTGAATACTCTGTGATAGATTATTTCATTTGCAAATTCTGTGGCATTGGTGAATACACCATAACTTATAAGCTGTACCTGTATATCAACTACATTGATATATTAGTATACTGCTATCTATTACTATACTTTTATAGTAAATCCTATATTGGTTTGGCACATGTAATAGCAAAATGAAGAAATACATGTCTATCCATTGAGTGACAGTCTATAGTCCAGAACAATTCCCAATTAAGGAAATCTTAACTGTGCTATATATTATCTGGTTTCCATTGTATTGTAACTTCACACTGGATAGGGAATTTAAAGTCAGAATTCAGATTTGGTGAATGCTAAGCTTTGTATAAAGCTGAGATTGTTTAACTCTGTCCAAGGTGCGAAACTTCTTTTAACTTTCCTGAATATTTTTATGGAAGATGCAACATATATAAATGATTTACAACAAAATCTATTTCCTTTTCCATGTTATACAGCTCTCATTGGGAAGTGGCTTCTCAGCTAGAGATGACATTCCATAGACTCCTTACATGGTGGTCATATGAGTTGTCTCCAGTGAAATGTGAGCAGAATGATATGTGTCATTCTAGATAAAGTCAATTAAGGGTCGGGGGAATCTTCCTTTTACTCTTACTTTTCCCTTTTGAGGACCGAGAGCAGAGGATTCTTTAAGTTTCTGGGGGACAGCAGAACCATAGTCCAGAGCAACTTGGTGCCTGAATCAGCAGATAGAGAAAACATTCCCACATCAGACAGGAATACCCACATTAGCTAGCTAAATGAGTGAGAAGTAAACTTCTTTTATGTTAAGTCACTGAAATTCAAGGTTTTATTTTTTACTTTATGGAGAGCTACCCTAATTACAGAAGGAACTCAGCATTCTTCTATACACATGAATACCCTTTTTTAAAAATTGCAGTATCTCAGTGATTATGTGAATGTTTATTAGATACAGTTATAAATTGGTCTCTTAATAATGACCTATTAAACGAAATCCAGCATATATATATATATATATATATATATATATATATATATATATATATATATACACACACACACACACACACACACACACACACATCAGTCATCCATACTTCAGCAGTGGGATAAAGTCAAAGTCCAAAGGTTAATATTTAGAAAACTGCCTGAAAAACAAAGCACACGTGCATACATTTTTATTCATCCAACTTATCAACACACTGTGGAATAAAAAGGCAAGTAGGAAATATGTTTTCTTTCTCTAGGGATTACTTCACCTCCTCTTTTCTCTTTATTTTATCATATTGTGACATTGCTATGGGGATATGGAAGGCCTATTATTAAAACAATCCTTAATCCTAAGGGAAAGAAACAAGCTGGTTATGCATATGGGATCTAAGTGAAAAGAATAAGTTATAAAAAAGTTCAGTGAAATCATATTACAGGAAGAATATACAGAACACTGTTTTCCCCATAGAAATCTATGATTATGTGAAATTAACTTTAAATTCCCTTTGTTTGTTATTACTAATTGATAGTCAGAAGAAACATAGCTAAAATATGAAAAGAAGAAAAATCCAGTTAACTACTTGACTCTACTTTTAATAAAAAATATTTTATTTATTTACTTATGATATAATTATATTAATAAAATTTCCATACATAACTGCCAGAAATTCACTGAAGGGTGAATATGAGTCTGGCTTTAAACACTCCATGGTAGGATCAGAATCCTTTGTTTGCAGAGACTCTCCACTTTATTTGTTCAGTCACACCTAACTGGACAAGGAACAGGTACCTCACTTAGCAAGAATAATTAGAATTTCATCCCAAGGAATTTTTAATTGGTGATATTAGAAATCATTTTCCCATGGCACTTGGATGTTTAACTTGTAATCTCATGAGCTCTAAATAGGCTCTTTTGCCATATGGACTCAATTTCTTCTGGAAAAGGAATAACGTTGCATGTGACCAGCAAGATAAAGAAGGAGAAACATTGTGGATCAGCTTCTGAGGGATGCTTATAAGCCTTTCCAATCATTAGCTCTCCTGTGTCCAGCTTAGGAAGGGAGCCTGTATCATATAGCTTAATCTAACTTCATTCATTAATGGGCTATCACTTGAAAACCCCCCAAATTTTTTTAAAAATAAAAGCTATAACTAATATAAATATATAAAATAATGTTGGAAGAGGAAATGAATTTCTTATTCTGGTAGTTCCTTGAATCATTTATGCTTTTTGACCTGCCGGAGAACTGCTTCAGCAAATTTCACAGCGTCAATGGCCTATATTAGGACTAGAGGAGAGACACTATGCCTCAGTTTTCTGAACTCTAGAACGTATTCTGTCTTTGAAATCTGTGAACTTTTTTCTCTTCTGTTTCTTATAGTTTAACCTCTCATAGTTCATCCTGCAGCAGTCAAGGACAAAACCTCTTTCTATTTAAAGTGGTCCCATTCTCCATCTCTTTTGGTGAAGCATAACCCAATTAGCATAGTTGTTTTACTTTCTTTTCTGATAAATTATGAAATTTTATTGAAAGTAAAATTGATCATTTGATGATTTTAAAGCTCCTGTAATTTACTTCATTAATAGTAAAATGTTGGATGAAATATAAGACTATAGACAGTAAGGTTAGATCCTCAGGTGATATGCAGTTGAGGCTAAGAAAAATTGGCTAGTATCCTGTGCATTTTGTTTGAAGCTGTTACTATAATTCATTCAATAACAGAAGTAAGCAACATTTAATACATTTTTGATAAGTATTGCTGTTGCTAGAGAAAAATTGATAAGAACACTTTATTTCTTTTCCCTTGTAAGCCTTTTTATTTTGAATGGAACATACAAGGTTCAGTTTATTCTATTTATTGTACAGTAGGTATCACAGTGCCCTGAAGGATACAGGATGGGTCAAGAATGAGTATCAGGGATATTGGTGTGATGACGAGTGAATGGACTATGGCTCAAAAAACCAGGTAGAGTAAAGAGATGGTGATTCAGAGACTCTGATTCTGACCCTTCAGTTGGGGTCTGCATATGAAAACCACACACAGGCTTCCCAGCATCTTTTGCCCTTGCTTGGCTGCAAATGTTGCACGTGGTACTGATGCACTTGGGCATAGAATCGGTGTCCAGGCCAGCGAGTGCTCAGAACATAATTTTCACACAAACTATTCAGCACCCACATTGCAGAGGCATCACTCAAAGACCTGGAAACCGGAGCACTACAACTATAAATATTTTTACAATTAACTCTTAGAATCACGTTCACATTTAAGCACGTTTTTATGAAGAGACAGGGCACACAGGGGCATGCATATATATTTTATTACCACAATAAGTTTAGTGAACATCCATCATCTCCTATAGATACAAAATAAAAGAAAAAGAAACAAAAATATTTTTTCCTTGGGATGAAAACTCAGGATTTACTCTCTTAGACACTTTCATATACATACAGCAATGTTAATTATATTTATCATGTTGTACACTACATCTCTAGTACTTATTTATCTTATAACTGGAAGTTTGCACCTTTTGACTGCCTTCATCCAATCCTCCCACCCCTCGTAACCACAAATCTGATCTCTTTTTCTATGTGATTGTTTCTTTGTCTTTGAAGTATAATTGAACTACAATACCACGTTAGGTCCTGTTACACAACATACTGACTTGATATTTCTATACATTTCAAAATGATCACCACGATAAGTCTAATCACCATGAAAGTCTATATTTTGCCACTCCCAATCCCTCCTTCCTTGGGGTACACATAACTCTATTCATAGAGACAGTTCTGTCAGTTAACTGCAAACCAAACCAACCAAGGATTTGAATAAAACAGACATCTGGAATATTTCACATGTACACACCCAAGGAAGAGATAAACATGTTAAATTCTAAAGTTCACAGGAGGCTACCCCAGGATCCGTCTGTCCTGGCTTGCCAAATGTTTTATGTTTTTGTTTTTGGTTTGTTTTCTTGCGTTTGCTTTTAACTGGCTCACACTGAGAGCAGCCAGGCTGGTCTATAGAACCTCCCACCCAATTCTTCCCCAGAGAAGGTGGAGAACTGCCCCACCTAGAGGAAACCAGGAAAGTAGCAGGGAGAGCAATAAAGGACTCCTGCACCATGGGGATGCCCCATCACATCAGGGAGAACACTGGAGACAGAGAGGGCAGTGTGGAAGTTGTCCACCCAGTGAGACATGGTGGGAGCTGAGCTTCACTGGTCTAAACATGACCTTTGCCCCAGTCTGGTCCACTGCTCACTTAATGTCAACAGGTATACAGAGGTAAGAAAGCCTGGGCCTGTATTTTGTTCCTACCTCCAGAACTTCTCCCAACCCTTTGGTCTCCATGTCACATGCGATAAAGCCTCGCTCCACAGTGAGGCTGTAGTGCTGCACAGATGAAGCTAATGCTCAACCCAAGAGCCATCACACAGAGAACTCTGCAAATCCCTTGGGTAGGTCTCCCCTCTCCCCCCACTGAGGTTAGAAGGGACAAGGGTGGCAGGCCACCCCGTGAGCCCTCTTAACACCTCAACAGTCAAATCAAGCATAAAATCACATTAGTGGCTGTCTAGCCAGCTGACAGACTAGGATAGGGTGGGGGTTTCACAAAAGTGTACTGTTCTTTTCTGTTTATTTTGAAGAGTTAAAGTGAAGGGAAATGGTCAAAACCATTTCCCTGTGCTTCGAAATCCATCTTAAGGATTATAATAGGCAGATAGAGCCAAATTGTGCTGTAAACCTTCAAGGATGGGTGTATCAAGGCACATTCCTGTAGTCCTCTCTTATGCAAAGTATGTTTCTTTTTTTGACTGTTTTTTCAGCTTTACTGAGGTATGACTGACAAATAAAATAATAATACATTTAAAGTGCACAAGGTGCTTTGATATATGTATACATTGTGAAAAGATTCCCACAATCGAGTTAATTAACACATTCATTACTTAACATATTAGCCTTTCTTTCTTTTTTTTTTTTGGTGAGAATACTTAAGTTCTACTTTCAACAAACTTCAATTATACAATATAGTTTTATCAACTATAGTTACCATGCTATACATTAGATCCTCAGAATTTACCTTAAAAATGCTTCTCATATGGAGACTATCACCACTTTTGTGAGGAAGGTCCCAACGTAAACCTGAGTGCTGACTGGGAGGTAGGGGAGAAGAAGGCAGGTGGGGGACTTCCCTGGTGGACCAGTGATTAAGACTCCGTGCTTCCATTGCAGGGAGCATGGATTCAATCGCTGGTCAGGGAACTAAGATCCCACATGCTGCAAGGTGCAGCCAAAAAAGCAAATAAATAAATAAATAAATAGCCTCCTGAGGCTGCTGCTTTAAAAAAAAAAAAGGCAGCAGGTTGGCAGTAGGAAGTGCTGAGGAGCACAGCCGCCAAGAGGCTTGACTCTTCTGTCAGGTCAGTGAGTCCACGTAATGAAAAATGGCTCTCAGAGCACAGCTAGTCTCAACATTGTCAGTTTTCTGAATCAGCTTCAGCACTTTGTTCCCCGGAAACCTGAATTCTTGCAGCAGCAAACTGACAAAGGTGAGACAAGTGCATACATATGAAAGGGTTGTTCTGTGGGTGGTTTTCCATTGTCCAACACACATACTTGGCTGCAATCTCAAAAGTCTCCACCCATAACACTGCCTCCTTTCTCTGTCCATGAGGACAAAATTTGCTGCAAAGTCATGATGCTAAAAAAAATGCATAAAAATTCAAATTCTTCACTTCTTCCATTTTGTGCACTTTATTCTAAAGGATTTCTGCCACTCTGCTGGCACACAGTTCACGGAGGCCAAATGCCTTCTGTGCCAATATGCTATATATTATTTCAACATGGTCCCACTCTTCTTGGAACCTGGGACACAGACAAGGGCTGACCAACTCCTTTGCATCTTTAGCAGCTTTTCTCTCCTATTCAAAGGTACTTTATCAGTTCATTTTGCTGTTGTTTGCAAAGTCTTTTCATAGGATTTAGTGGTAGCAAAGGCACTTCCAGATTTCTTTACATAAATGGTTGTTCAAGTCTCTGGTTCTTCCCATGAATCCTGTATGCCCTCCTTTGTCCCATCCATGGATGCAGGTGTCATTCCACCAAAGCAGGTAGGTGAAAACTGCTTCTAGTTCTTCTGCCATCTCCCCTAGAAACACTTAAATTTATTATTACTACTATTATTTTTTAACATTTTTATTGGAGTATAATTGCTTTACAATGGTGTGTTAGCTCCTGCTTTATAACAAAGTGAATCAGCTATACATAAACATATATCCCCATATCTCCTCCCTCTTGTGTCTCCTTCTCTCCCACCCTCCCCATACCACCCCTTGAGGTGGTCACAAAGTACTGAGCTGAGCTGATCTCCCTGTGCTATGTGGCTGCTTCCCACTAGCTATCTATTTTACATTTGGTAGTGTATATATGGCAGTGCCACTCTCTCACTTCATCCTAGCTTACCCTTCTTCCCTCCCCGTGTCCTCAAGTCCATTCTCTACGTCTGCGTCTTTATTCCTGTCCTGACCCTAGCTTTTTAAGAATCTTTTTTTTTTTTTTAGATTCCATATATATGTGTTAGCATACTGTATTTGTTTTTCTCTTTCTGACTTACTTCTTCACTCTGTATGACAGTCTTACTTCACTGTATGACAGACTCTAGGTCCATCCACCTCACTACAAATAACTCAATTTCATTTCTTTTTATGGCTGAGTAATATTCCATAGTATATATGTGCCACATCTTCTTTATCCATTCATCTGTCGATGGACACTTAGGTTGCTTCCATGTCCTGGCTATTGCAAATAGAGCTGCAATGAATATTGTGGTACATGACTCTTTTTTAACTATGGTTTTCTCAGGGTATATGCCCAGTAGTGGGATTGCTGGGTCATATGGTAGTTCTAATTTTAGTTTTTTAAGTTACCTCTATACTGTTCTCCATAGTGGTTGTATCAATATACATTCCCACCAACAGTGCAAGAGTGTTCCCTTTTCTCCACACCCTCTCCGGCATTTACTGTTTGTAGATTTTTTGATGATGGTCATTCTGACTGGTATGAGGTGATACCTCATTGAAGTTTTGATTTCCATTTCTCTAATGATTAGTGATGTTGAGTATCCTTTCATGTGTTTGTTGGCAATCTGTATATCTTCTTTGGAGAAATGTCTATTTAGGTCTTCTGCCCATTTTTGGATTGGGTTTTTGTTTTTATGATATTGAGCTGCATGAGCTGCTTGTAAATTTCGGAGGTTAATCCTTTGTCAGTTGCTTCATTTGCAAATATTTTCTCCCATTCTGAGGGTTGTCTTTTGGTCTTGTTTATGGTTTCCTTTGCTGTGCAAAAGCTTTGAAGTTTCATTAGGTCCCATTTGTTGATTTTTGTTTTTATTTCCATTTCTCTAGGAGGTGGGTCAAAAAGGATCTTGCTGTGATTTATGTCATAGAGTGTTCTGCCTATGTTTTCCTCTAAGAGTTTTATAGTGTCTGGCTTTACATTTAGGTCTTTAATCCATTTTGAGTTTATTTTTGTGTATGGTGTAAGGGAGTATTCTAATACGATTCTTTTACATGTAGCTGTCCAGTTTTCCCAGCAACACTTATTGAAGAGACTGTCTTTTCTCCATTGTATATTCTTGCATCCATTATCAAAAATAAGATGACCATAGGTGCGTGGGTTTCTCTCTGGGTTTTCTATCCTGTTCCATTGATCTGTATTTCTGTTTTTGTGCCAGTACCATACTGTCTTGATTACTGTAGCTTTGTAGTATAGTCTGAAGTCAGGGAGCCTGATTCCTCCAGTCCGTTTTTCTTTCTCAAGATTGCTTTGGCTATTCAGTGTCTTTTGTGTTTCCATACAAATTGTGAAATGTTTTGTTCTAGTTCTGTAATTTTATTATTATTATTTTTAAATAACTTCTGTCAGTTATTTCAAGATTTCAAAAGGAAGAAACAAGGGGAGCACCCAACAACCTGAAGCTAGAGTATTCTTTACTTCTGTTCTTAAACAGTTTTCAAGGGTCTCCTTTTTTATATTGAGGTATAATTGACATATAACATTATTTTAGTTTCAGTCATAAAACTGATTAAATATTTGTATATATTGTGAAGTGATTACCACAGTAAATCTAATTAATGTCATCACCATACATAATTACAGATTCTTTTCTTGTGGTGAAAACTTTTAAGATCTACTCTTAGCAACTTTCAAATATGCAATACAGTATTATTAACTATAGTCACCAGGCAGTACATTACAATCCCATGACATACTTATTTTATAACTGGAAGATTGTGCCTTTTGAGCCCCTTCACCCATTTACCCACTCCTTACCCCTGAATCTGGAGACCATCCATCTGTTCTCTATACCTATGGGCTCGTGGGGTTTTTTTTTTTTTTTTTTTTTAATTCCATGCATAAATGAGATTACATTTGTCCTTCTCTGTCTGACTTATTTCACTTAGCATAATGCCCTCAAAGTCCATCCATGTCGTTGCAGATGTCAAGATTTCCTTCCTTTCTATGGGTGAATACTGTTCATATATAAATATCTCACAATTTCCTTACCTATTTATCCATCAATGGATACTTAGGTTATTTCCATATCCAATAATACTGCAATGAACATTGTGGTGCATATATCTTTTTGAGTTAGTGTTTTCATTTTATTTGGATAAATAATCAAAAATGAAATTTCTGGCTTATATAGTAGTTCTACTTCTTGTTTTTTGAGGAACCTTCACACTAATTAATTGGATTGTTTGTATTTTTGCTATTGAATTATGTGAGTTCTTTACATGTTTTAAATATTAAACCTTTATCAGATACATGATTTGCAAATATTTTCTCCCATTCAGTAGATTGCTTTTTCATTTTGTTGATGGTTTCCTTTGCTGTACAGAAGCTTTTTAGTTTCATGTAGTCCCATTTGTTTATTTTTGCTTTTGTTGCCTTTGCTTTTGGTGTTAAATCCAAGAAATCATCATCAATATTGATATCAAGAAGGTTACCACCTATATTTACTTCTAGGAGTTTTACACTTCCAGGTATTATGAAGATCACAATTTTAAATGAAGCAAATTAAATTAATTTTAAATTAAAGATAAATTGCTACAAAAACACTTAGGCTTCAACACTTGTAAATATTAGAACCTGATATACACATTTTTGTCTATGATGTTAATATAATTGTAATATTTAAACACTACACATAAACTCGTATTATACTATATTTGAATATCCTTAAATATCTCACAATATTTTATTGGTATAGTTTTAAATTGAAAGTAAAATCATATATTTAAATACTTTGCTCTGATTACTCCAACTAATCAGAGTTAGGCCAGAATTTCTAGGTTAACGGAGTGGTCCTCCAGAAGACTGCCCTCATTGCAGACTAGCCACAAGTTTTGGGGTCCCCAGGCCACCCTCACTTCTGACCAGCTTGTTATAAATTTGAGGGTTCTCAACACTGCTTCAGATTTGATAATTTACCAGAATAACCCAAAGAACTCAGAAAGAGCTATGCTTATGATTACAGTTTGATTATAGCAAATAGGTACAAATCAGAACCAGCCAAAGAGAGAGACACATAGAGCAAACTCTAGGAGGATTCCAAGCACAAATCCTCTGTTGCCCTCTCCCTGTGGAATCAGGAAGCATCAACCTCCCAGTATATGTATGATACTACACAGAGAGAGTTGCTAACCAAGAAAGGTCACCCAAGTTTTAGTATCTAAAAGTTTTGGTTGAGGTTTCATTCTTTCTTTCTTCTGGCCATGCCATGCAGCTTGGGATCTTAGTTCCCAGACCAGGGACTGAATATGGGCCCTCAACAATGAATGCATGGAGTCCTAACCACTGGACAACCAGGGAATTCCTGGGGTTTCATTCTATAAGGATGCTTGGTTGGATCATTGGTCATGTTATTGAACTCAATTTCCAGCTTCACTCATCTCTCCAGAGGGCTGGTTTATATCATGTTGCTTTTACTTTTTTTAATGTACTTTAATTTTGAAATAGCTTTTAAAATATATTTAACTATTTTATTTTATTTTATTTATTTTATTTTATGGCTGTACCACGTGGCATGTGGGATCTTACTTCCTTGACCAGGGATCGAACCTGCACACTCTACATTGGAAGCATGGAGTCTTAACCACTAGACCTCCAGGAAAATCTGGATATCATGTTGCTTTAAATGCTAATCCTCACATGGTTGGTCCATGGCCAGCCTCTATCCTGAGTCATCTCTTTCACACAAATTATCTAGGGGCCCACCCTAAGCCACCTCAGTATAAACCATCAAGTGTAGTCAGAACCCACCATGAATAACAATGACACTTCTGTCGTTAAGGAAGATCCAAGAGTTTAGAGGTGACTTCCCAGGAACTGGGGAAAAAGGCCAACAAAATTCATTATTAGACAAATGCTTAATCATAATCAAAAATGAGTTAAAGAGTATTTCTGTAGTGCAGGCAAGTTTCTTCTATAAAATCTGAGAAACAAAATCGGTGTTCTCAGATAGTAAGCTATCTAAACATTACAGAAGAGTTGGTCCTAATGTTCTCTGTTGGCAAAGCAAGAATTGACGTCTGGAAATATTTTCAGATATATTTTAGCATATGGGACAAGAAGAAAAAATAGGATAGCTTCCCCCAGAGTTCCATATCATAGCAGGTATCTGAAACAGTGATGGTTTGAAATGTATTCTTAACCATTAATTAAGACTATGTTGCCTGTTGGTAGAAGAGATGTACTCAGGAATGACCACATAGGCCAGCAAATTCCAGAGAATGATTTCTACCTATGTCTACAGAACAAAATAGGAATAAAATCACTCCTTAGATACTTGAGGAGCTTACATGAATGTATAAGGTTGTATTATCTGTAACCCAGATGCAAACAAATTATGTTCAGATACTGTGCAAACCAAGTATTTTGTTACTGTGTAACAAAGTGTTTTAAAATGCATTCCCTGAGTCCCTCCCATCAGGAAACTTGCACAAGAATCTTAGATAGAATCATCCACCAGAGGGCAGACAGCAGAAGAAAGAAGAAATACAATTCTGCAGCCTGTGGAACAGAAACCACATTCACAGAAAGAGACAAGATGAAAAGGTAGAGTGCTATGTATCAGATGAAGGAACAAGATAAAACCAAAGAAAAACAACTAAATGAAGTGGACATAGGCAACCTTCCAGAAAAAGAATTCAGAATAGTGATAGTGAAGATGATCCAGGACCTCAGACAAAGAATAGAGGCAAAGATCGAGAAGATGCAAGAAATGTTTAACAAAGACCTAGACGAAATAAAGAAAAAACAAAAGAGATGAACAATACAATAACTGAAATGAAAATACACTAGAAGGAATCAATAGCAGAAGAGCTGATGCAGAAGAATGGATAAGTGACCTTGAAGACAGAATGGTGGAATTCACTGCCACAGAACAGAATAAAGAAAAAGAAGGAAAAGAAATGAAGACAGCCTAAGAGACCTCTGGGACAACATTAAATGCAACAACATTTGCATTATAGGGGTCCCAGAGGAGAAGAGAGAGAGGAAGGACCTGAGAAAATATTTGAAGAGATTATAGTAGAAAAATTCCCTAACATGGGAAAGGAAATAGCCACCCAAGTCCAGGAAGCACAGCGATTCCTATACAGGAAAAACTCAAGGAGAAACACGCCGTAACACATAGTAATCAAATTGGAAAAAATTAAAGACAAAGAAAAATTATTGAAAGCAGCAAGGGAAAAACAACAAATAACATACAAGGGAACTCCCATAAGGTTAACAGTTGATTTACGAGCAGAAACTCTACAAGCCAGAAGGGAGTGGTATGATATATTTAAAGTGATGAAAGGGAAGAATCTACAGCCAAGATTACTCTACCTGGCAAGGATCTCATTCAGATTCAATGGAGAAATCAAAAGCTTCACAGACAAGCAAAAGCTAAGAGAATTCAGCACCAGCAAACCAGCTCTATAACAAATGTAAAGGAACTTCTCTAAGTGGGAAACACAAGAGAAGAAAAGGACCTACAAAAGCAAACCCAAAACAATTAAGAAAATGTGATAGGAACGTACATATAGATAATTACCTTAAACGTGAATGGATTAAATGCCTTAACCAAAAGATACAGGTTCGCTGAATGGATACAAAAACAAGAACCATATATATGCTGTCTACAAGATACCCACTTCAGACTTAGGGACACATACAGACTGAAAGTGAGGGGATGGAAAAAGATATTCCATGCAAATGGAAATCAAAAGAAAGCTGGAGTAGCAATTCTCATATCGGGCAAAATAGACTTTAAAATAAAGAATAGTACAAGACACAAAGAAGAACACTACATAATGATCATGGGATGAATCCAGGAAGAAGATATAACAATTATAAATATATATGCACCCAACATAGGAGCACCTCAATACATAAGGCTTATGTTAACAGCTATAAAAGAGGAAATCAACAGTAACACAATAATAGTGGGGGAGTTTAACACCTCACTTACACCAATGGACAGATCATCCAAACATAAAATTAATAAGGAAACACAAGTCTTAAATGACACAATAGACCAGATAGATTTAACTGATATTTATAGGACACTCTATCCGAAAACAACAGATTACACTTTCCTCTCAAGTGCACATGGAACATTCTCCAGGATAGATCACTTCTTGGGTCACAAATCAAACCTCAGTAAATTTAAGAAAATTGAAATCATATCCAGCATCTCTTCTGATCACAACACTATGAGATTAGAAAGCAATTACAGGGAAAAAAATATAAAAAGCACAAACACATGGAGGCTAAACAATATATTACTAAATAACCAAGAGATCACTGAAGAAAACAAAGAGGAAATAAAAAAATACCTACAGACAAACGACAATGAAAACATGATGATTCAAAATCTATGGGATGCAGCAAAAGCAGTTCCAAGAGGGAACTTTATAGCAATACAACCCTACCTCAAGAAACAACAAAAATCTCAAATAAACAATCTAACCTTACACCTAACGGAACTAGAGAAAGAAGAAAAAACAAAATCCAAAGTTAATAGAAGGAAAGAAATCATGAAAATCAGAGCAGAAATAAATTAAATAGAAACAAACAAAACAAAAGCAAAGATCAATAAAACTAAAAGCTGGTTCTTTGAGAAGATAAACAAAATTGGTAAACCATTAGCCAGACTCCTCAAGAAAAAGAGGGAGAGGACTCAAATCAATAAAATTAGAAATGAAAAAGGAGAAGTTACAACAGACACCACAGAAATACAAAGCAACCTAAGAGAGTACTACAAGCAACTCTATGCCAATAAAATGGACAAGCTGGAAGAAAAGGACAAATTCTTAGAAAGGTATAACCTTCCAAGACTGAACAAGGAAGAAATGCAAAATATGAACAGACCAATCACAAGTAATGAAATTGAAACTGTGATTAAAAATCTTCCCACAAACAAAAGACCAGAACCAGATGGCTTCACAGGTGAATTCTATCAAACATTCAGAGAAGAGTTAACACCCATCCTTGTCAAACTCTTCCATAAATTGCAGATGAAGGAACACTCCCAAACTCATTCTATGAGTCCACCATCACCCTGAAACCAAAACCATACAAAGATACTACCAAAAAAAAAGAGAAAATTACAGACCAATATCACTGATGAATATACATGAAAAAATCCTCAACAAAATACCAGCAAACAGAATCAAACAACACATTAAAAGGATCATACACCATGTTCAAGTGGGATTTATTTCAGGGATGCAAGGATCTTCAATATATGCAAATCAATCAATGGGATACATCATATTAACAAATTAAAGAAGAAAAATCATATGATCATCTCAATACATGCAGAAAAAGCTTTTGACAAAATTCAACACCCATTTATGATAAAAACCCTGCAGAAAGTAGGCATTGAGGGAAGTTTCCTCAACATAATAAAGGCCATATATGACAAACCCACAGCAAACATCATTCTCGATGGTGAAAAACTGAAACCATTTCCTCTAAGATCAGGAACAAGACAAGGATGTCCACTCCTGCCACTATTATTCAACATAGTTTTGGGAGTCCTAGCAACAGCAATCAGAGAAGGAAAAGAAATAAAAGGAATACAAATTGGAAAAGAAGTAAAACTGTCACTGTTTGCAGATGATGTGATACTATACATAGAGAATCTTAAAGATGCCACCAGAAAACTACTAGAGGTAATCAATGAATTTGGTAAAGTTGCAGGATACAAAATTAATGCACAGAAATCTCTTGCATTCCTATGCACTAATGATGAAAAATCTGGAGAAGAAATTAAAGAAACACTCCTATTTACCATTACAACAAAAAGAATAAAATACTTAGGAATAAACCTACCTAGGGAGACAAAAGACCTGTATACAGAAAACTATAAGACACTGATGAAAGAAATTAAAGATGATACAAACAGATGGAGAGATACACCATGTTCTTGGGTTGGAAGAATCAACATTGTGAAAATGACTATACTACCCAAAACAATGTACAGATTCAATGCAATCCCTAGCAAATTACCAATGGCAGTTTTTACAGAACTAGAACAAAAAATCTTAAAATTTGTATGGAGACACAAAAGACCCCAAATAGCCAAAGCAGTCTTGAGGGAAAAAAATGGAGCTGGAGGAATCAGACTCCCTGTCTTTAGACTATACTACAAAGCTACAGTAATCAAGACAATATGGTACTGGTACAAAAACAGAAATATAGATCAATGGAACAGGATAGAAAGCCCAGAGATTAACCCATGCACCAATAGTCAACTAATCTATGACAAAGGAGGCAAGGATATACAATGGGGAAAAGACAGTCTCTTCAATAAGTGGTGCTGGGAAAACTGGACAGCTACATGGAAAAGAATGAAATTAGAACACTCCCTAACGCCATACACAATAAACTCAAAATGGATTAGAGACCTAAATGTAAGACTGGACACTATAAAACTCTTAGAGGAAAAGTTAGGAAGAACACTCTTTGACATAAATCACAGCAAGATCTTTTTTGATCCACTCCTAGAGAAATGGAAATAAAAACAAAAATAAACAAATAGGACCTAATGAAACTTAAAAGCTCTTGCACAGCAAAGGAAACTATAAACAAGATGAAAAGACATCCCTCAGAAAGAGAGAAAATATTTTCAAACGAATCAATGGACAAAGGATTAATCTCCAAAATATATAAATAGATCATGCAGCTCAATATTAAAAAAACAAACAACCCTATCCAAAAATGGGCAGAAGACCTAAATAGACATTTTTCCAAAGAAGACATACAGATGACCAAGAAGCACATGAAAAGCTGCTCAACATCACTAATTATTAGAGAAATGCAAATCAAAACTACAATGAGGTATTACCTCACAGCAGTTAGAATGGGCATCATCAGAAAATCTACAAACAACAAATGCCGGAGAGGGTGTGGAGAAAAGGGGCCCCTCGTGCACCTCTGGTGGGAATGTAAATTGATACAGCCACCCTGGAGAACAGTATGGAGGTTCCTTAGAAAACTAAAAATAGAATTACCATATGACCCAGCAATCCCACTACTGGGCACATACCCAGAGAAAATCATAATTCAAAAGGACACATGCACCCAATGTTCTTTGCAGCACTATTTACAATAGCCAGGACATGGAAGCAACCTAAATGCCTATTGAGAGACGAAAGGATAAAGAAGATGTGGCACATATATACAATGGAATATTACTCAGACATAAAAGGAATGAAATTAGGTCATTTGTAGAGACATAGATGGATCTAGAGACTGTCATACAGAGTGAAGTAAGTCAGAAAGCGAAAAACAAATATCATATATTAACACATATATGTTGAACCTAGAAAAATGGTACAGATGAACCGGTTTGCAGGGCAGAAATTGAGACACAGATGTAGAGAACAAACGTATGGACACCAAGGGGGGAAAGTGGCTGGGGGTGGGCTGGTGTGAAGAATTGGGAGATTTGGATTGACATGTATACCCTAATATATATAAAGTAGATAACTAATAAGAACCTGCTGTATAAAAAAATAAATAAAAATAAACTATAAAAAAAATAAAATGCATTCCCTGAAGGTGGCCTGCCTGGGTGCAAATACTTATTCAGCTGTGTGCCTCGGGGAATGTCAATTAAATTACCTTGTTGATATTAATAATACTCTCTCAGAAAACTCTAAAATTTATCTGAATTCAGCTGAAGTTAAGCAATATCTGACTCACTTCAAATATTTAATAAATGGGAACTAAATAGTAATAGTAGTGATAGTACTGATGTCACTGGCAAAGCTCATTAACAATTACTGGGAATAAAAATTAAAGTGGGTAATAAAATAATGTCTAACTTTTCCTTTTCCTTTGTGCTTAGTCTAGTCTCATGTGCTCATAGGCTGTCGTGTGCAGAGGCCTTGGCCCCGGCACCTCAGACCAGAGTTCCCAGTGCGAAAAGGCTGCGTCGACACCTCAGCTCCCTACGGTGGGCAGAAGCACTGTCCACGACACTCAGCTCAAGATGGTGGAGGCGGGCTGTGTGCAGAGTCGCTGCACCAGGCACTGCTCTCTGGAGCCTGAGCAGCACAGCTGTGTCCACCAGGCAGGAACTCTGTCCACTTCCCTTCCCTATGACAGAGCCCTAGAACGCAGCCCCGCCCGTCACCTGAGGGGACAGTGTCAACTCTAGAGTGAGAGCTCGCATGTCTCCATGCTCTGATGGAAGAATAAAGCTTTCCTAAAACTTTCCTTTGCTTCTGAATCCAACTCAGTCTCGTTCTATTGACACAAGCAACACTGGGCAGAAGGACCCTTGTCAGGGACCAACTCGGGAGGGTTGATAACAGTAGTAGTAGTAACACTGGTCTCAGAACATTTAGCATATTTCCTTCCATCTGAAATATAAATTATTTTTACTCAAAATTAGAAAATCTAAAAATATGCCTTTTAAAACAAACACAGTCTTAATTAGAAGACTTTAAAAATTATGTTTGTGAAGAATATAGCTTCAGCTTATGCCCTTGGTGAGTAATTTTTGATAGTTCAGAAATTGTCCTATAGAGAGCAATGAGAAAGGAGACAGAGCTCATGCCTGATGGTGAGGTTGAGAAAGGGATATTCCTTTTTCGTCTCTTTGCATTGCTTGAGTGTCTCTATGACTGCTCATCTAATGTAGTTAAGAGACTACTTCTAGGTACTGAATAAAGGCAATCACTTGTTTGTTCCTGGCTGCTACTGAATTTGTAAGGGTTTTGTTTTGATAAATATCCATTTGTCCCACTTTGAAATGCCATCTCCATATCAGTGCCCAGAGTAGAGTTCCTTCCATTCCCTAGTTGTCTAAGGCCAGTCTTTCTGACTATATATCCAGTTTGTTAACTACTGTCTAAGAAGCTGTATAAATCTATACTTTACCATTGTCGTTGTTATATAGTTTTTCTGATGAAATAAAAGTAGGACTTTTTTTTTCGTGGTATGCGGGCCTCTCACTGTTGTGGCGTCTCCCGTTGTGGAGCACAGGCTCCGGACGCGCAGGCTCAGCGGCCATGGCTCACGGGCCCAGCCGCTCCGCGGAATGTGGGATCTTCCCGGACCGGGGCACGAACCTGTGTCCCCTGCATCGGCAGGCGGACTCTCAACCCCTGCGCCACCAGGGAAGACCCAAAAGTACGACTTTTAATTCTGCTAAATTAGAGGATATATATTTTCCTTCTTCAGTGAAATGCAGCTGTCAGGTCACAATGCAGCTGTCTTCCAGATTAAATGTTGGTTCTCCACCCTGAGCCATGATGCTAGTTGGGAGTCTCTAGTAACTGATTGTAGGGAGAGCTATTTAACCCCTTTTAAGTATGAGGGTAGGTAACTTCTAAGAGCGATTTAATGTAGAGCCCAAAGATATTTCATCTACCTGTTCACATATATGATCAGTACCACAAGTGGTCACCGCTGATGTATATTCTTAAAGCATTACAGGGGAATAAATAATTCTAAAGTTTCCTTATAGCATACCTAACTAAAACAGCATAAAGGAGCCAATTTGGATAACATCCTTTCCCTCAGTATTTGAGGAGGGAAAGTGTACTACATTTAGATATCACATATTTCAAACAACATATTCTGGTAGAGCTTTGGCAGCATCACTGCTCATCTTAGTACACTCCTATCCTTAGAAAACTAATCTATTAGGTTGGTACAATATGTGGAATTAAAAAGGTTGCCATATTCAAATAAACATATATTTAAAAGGTAAAAAAAGACTTTATAGTTTATCTGGTCTAATCTGATTTTCAATAAAAAACCATTATAAATTTCATAATAAATATTAACACATATTACATTTAATAAAAATAGACATTATAAAGACTAACAAATTCCTCTGAATTAACATATTTACAACTGTATTAAATAAACGATAAGATTTATAAATCTGACTTTCTCAACACTCAAGCTCAAGAACATCCTTATCCTTATGCTCATACTGGTAGTAGTCAATGATTTTTTTCTCTATTTACAGAATGCCCTCCACTCATCAATTTTATGTGCTAATGAAAAAAGAATAGATCACTTAACATGAGTAATACTTTAAACATTCTGTTGTATTTGGTTTGGGAAAGCAATATTATATTTTTCATATCATTTTAGTTTAGGCCTCATTATCTTGTTTACTCTCAATCAGATACAGTTTCTAACCATTTCTGACCAGTTTTTCTAACCACACTATATCCACTAGTTTTAATAAACTAGTTTTGCACCATTTTAAGTGAACAGGTAAAACAGTTTTTCATTTGTATTAACAAACATTATTGACAAAACTTCACAAATTTCTATATGGGCTACCATTAATACAACTTTTCTACTAAATTCAATGTAAATATCTTTTATTTTCTTTATGTTTTCAAAGCTAAAGCTAATAACTGTACATGCCAATGTTTATGAAAAAATATTACAATCTATTACAATGTTACTGGAGACCATTTCATGTCTCAGGAAGATATTTCTGCCTACTGATTACTGAGACAAGTTGGTACTGTATTTGTGAAGACAACTTTATAACATTAAAATGAGAATAAGTTTGAGTTTCTGGATGTATCAATATTATCAATGGCCAATTTTCTACTTTTGTGTAATAAAAAACTTATCTGGTATCTCCAACATTTGAGATATTAACATAAACACATTTAAAAATACATTGAAATTACCCAAATGAATAAAATTCTTTGTGTATGCTCATCCATATCAATCCTTTAACTATTTTCAAATGGTGACTCTGTCATGAACATGAATAAAAATTAGTCCATGAAACCATTCATGCATTCTAGAATTATTGTAGTTATACAATATCACATTATATTAAAATTGTTTTTTATAAATAAGTGACATACATTAAGCCTGGCTTGCATCAAAAGTCAACATTTTTCAGTATTTCATTATATGATAAATGTGGTAACTAATATGGGAAACATGCCCAAATATGGGCACTTGAGTAGTTCATTGTGGCAGCTGCTGGCTTGACAAAATCATTATGTCTTATACTAATATTTTTTTTCCTGTATCTAACTTGCTATAACTAAACTTCATTAACACTTTAGGAAATATGAGCCTTTCTCCATCTGGCACATGGTTTTTTACAACGCGTTTGCTGTAATTTAGAAAATCTGTAAACAGCTGGCAAAAAATATATTTTTATTAAGATCTTCAGCACCATATTTGAAAGATCTGTAGCTTTGCATACATTTCTGCAACTCAGAATATTTTCTTTCAACTCTATAATCTCCACAATCTCTTTAAATTTTAAGAGACTAAGTGGCTTGGTCTCTAATTATGAACCTGTATGTAAATCTATCATATTTAAAGTTTATATGTGGATAATTCAACTGATATTTGGCCTTAAAATTATTAAAAGCATGAGACTCCCTTTTGACTGTTTGTTTATTTTAACAACAAAGATTTCAGACAGTGCAAGATCATTGAATGAATATTTTGTATGTTTCTGTTTTTAGGCTTCCTTTTTATGTATAGTACATACCATATGTGTTTTTTCTATTGTTAAAAATTAGCTCATATCCATAGTCATCTTATATCTTTCTGATTTCCTCACACCTTTCATATTAAACAGTAATATCAGTAATTTATAAAGATTTAAGGATGTCACTAGAAAGTACAAGTAGTAGAATATGTATATTTTATATAAACATAAATGATCTCATAAGCACATGACTGACAAAAGTTAGGAAAAATTATAATAAGGTATTCAAGAAGAGCTGGTAGTAATAATTTTAAACTAAATAAATAAAATTGAGTCTTGTTTATATTAAAATAGGTGGCTAAGTATCCAAAAAACAACTAAAAGGCAGCAGTTAGGAGTATTTAAACAATTTATCAAAATATTCCTAAAATCATTAAAGAGATAAGATATCTAAATGAAGGTGGGAACCCAGTAGCAGAGACAATTTTGTTCTGGCTACATTTCTACAAAAATGATGAACTTGACAAGCTTTGGTTCTCCAGGACTCAATGTACACCAAGGGATGAGGACACAGTCTCAACACCTGCTAAAGTTGAATTCAAGACCATTTTTTTTTATAAAACTACAATTCCACAGGGTTATAATTTCTGTGAAAGTAAGAATCAAGTCTAATTTTCATCTTAAGATTGAAATAAAAGTTGCTCATTGTAGAGCAGGAGGTCTGTGGAGTGAAGATTTCCCTGAAAAGTTGTAATCAGAAGCAAATCCTAACATGGATCTGAAAACAAAGATCACATCACATTTTTAGTCCAAAAGACAGTTCTCCTAAATGTTTACTATAAATAAAGACACATCATCTTTGGAGTAGTTCTCCTTAATAATTTCATAAATTATTTTAAGAGACAGTGAGCAAATCATGATCTAACAAGACCAAATGGATGAACAGATATCCTATGTTTAAAGATTAGAAGACCTAAAAGTGAAAAGATGTCAATTATCTCCAAATTGGGCTATAGATTCAAGAATATATAAATTAAAATGCCATTAAATTTTTTTTCCTTTGTTGATGTTACCTAACAAAGTTTTTCTAAAACGTATTTGGAAAACAAACAGTCAAGAATAGTCAAGGTACTATTAAAGAAAATTCACAGAGTTGGTGGATTTTTCTTCACCACAGGGTTTATTGCAAAGCTACGGTAATTAAGACAGAATTACATCAGTGAAACAACAGGAAAATATATAAATGGAACAGAAAAGAGAGCTCAGAAATAGATCCATATTATATAAACACAATATTTGAGATTGAATTGCAGATCAGTGAACAAAGGATAGATGTTTAAAATAAATGGTGCTAGGTGATTGGTTATCTAACTAAAAGAGGTTGGATTATAGTCATTAAGGACGCAAACCTGGAGCCAGATGTATACATCCAAATCTCAGAAATGCACCTACCAGGTTTGTAATCTTGAGCAGTTAATGTCTAGGTGTCTCAGTTTCCTCCTCTGTAAAGCAGGGACACTAATTATATGCTTCCTTCGGAGGGTTCTTGTGGAGATTAATTAAATTAATATATGTAATGTATTAAGATAACTGACAACTAGCAAACGTAACATGTATGGGTTATTATCCATGATTATTATAATTACCTTCAGCATTATTAAATAATCACCATCATGATGTGGGAAAACAAATTTGTAATCCTACCTTGTGACATACATAAAATAATTTCCAGGTAGACTAAAGACTAGAATGAGAAAGGCAAATTAAAGACATTTTATTTCTATGTTTAAGGGAGTTAGGTGGTTTTGTTGGACATAGAGATGGAAGCTATTTTTATTGTGTTGTCTGAGAGTTGAAAAAAGGTTTAATATTTCCCAACCAGTTTTCATGTTCAACAATGTTATCACTGAATTGGCAGATAATTATTTTAATGTATATTTATGTTTCAGTAAATTCTACAAATTCCTAAAAATCTACCCTATTCCTTCTTCTAGGCTTACCTAAATAACTATCATCTTTCATAGAGAAAATGCTGCTTTCTATTCTACATGAAAACTTTCTAGCTCATCCAAAATCAGAGTTATGTCTTTTATATATTCAGTACTGTTCACAGCACTCATTTAGCACTCATCACTTTCTCCACTTTGAATCTGTCCAGTGGCTAAATATTCTGAGTTTAGAGTAAGACATATCTAAGTTTGAGAACAAATTCTAGCACTTATTAATTGAAGGTCTGGATAAATGACAACATTTCTAAACCTCAGTTTTCATATTTGTAATATAGGAACAATAATATTTGACCTATGAGATTTGATAGGCTTTAATATAAACAATATGCCTATCATAGCAGGTCTGATTACTTTGTCATTTTCAATTTTACTGTAAACATATCAGCAGAAAATGTTGTGCTATATTATTTATATATATTTATATATTTTTATTAATATATATTTACATATTATTTAATTAATTTAATTTAATTTATTAAATTTATTATTAAATTTAATTTAAATAAATAAATTTATTTAAATTTAATTAAATAAATTATTAAATTTATAATAAATTTATTTATTAAATAAAATTTATTCATTAATTTAATTAATTTAATTTAATTTATTTAATTTAAATAAATATTTAATGTATTTAATTTATATTAATATATATTAATATATTATTTATATTCCCCTGAGTGCTACTCAAAATATCTTGTACAAAGAATTATTTAATAAGTGTTTACTGTTTGTTATGGGAGCTGGCTGCATAAGTTTAAAGTTCAATCTCTCCATACTACTGTATGGTGTCTTTTGAAAGCCCTGAGCACCAAATATATTCTTCTTCTTCTATTTTTATGCATTTTGTTCTACACAAAGACGTCCACTTCTACAGTTATTGAGGAAGGAGTCTTTTTCATTCTACTGTTCTCATATAATTATAAAACAAATTTGAAGGAGAAAGAATCAAGGGAGTAATAGAATTTTGCTCTTGTGTGTGAAAATTTTACTACCAATGGTCCTGGGTACTCTAGAGTGTTTTCATTAAATGTCATTACCTTACCTTATCTAAATAACACCTCTTTTTCTAATTGTTATTATATTATTTGACTTTCTAAACTCCTAATGTGCTTGAAACACTTTAGTCTTTCAAAAAACAAAACAAAACAAAAAACACTCCAGAAGAGCTGCTTTTCAAAATTAGTTTCCAGCTGATCACTGAGACTCCAGAGCATGTTTAATTGTACAAGAGACACTAAAAAAGTCACCAATCACCACCTTGTTAATGCAGAATGCTTTCTCTCTCCCTCTCTGTCACTCTGTCTCTTTCTCTGTTTGTCTTTCTCTCTGGGGAGGTGGAGCATAATTTTATTTGTATTGTGCCATAAGTGGGGGAGAGATACAATCTTTATTTGCCATTATCTGATAAGCAATATATTCAGGTTATCTGGACAAGCTGTTATGCACAGATCTTTCTGGTAATTTATATAATTGCTTTTTTTTCTCCTGAACTTACCCAGTATCTTTTAAGAGGCAATGTGGCTTTGCGTAGAGTGAATATTTATTTTCATGGAATCCATTTTAAATGTTAAGGTAGAGCCAGTCAATTCCACATAGACTTACTGAACAGCAGAATTAGAAGAGCTCTTTGTATGTACTCCTTGAGACTTTAAACTTCACCACTGAGGAGTTGCTATCCGGTCTCTGTTTCAAAACATCTAAACATAGAAATAGCTACTTCTTAATGAGGTTCATGCATCTTTGGTCTGTATATAACTTCAGGAAATGTTCTTTTATACTAAACCCAAAGTTTTCTTCTTAAAATTTCCACCCAAAGAAGTTTATCCTTAATTTTGAAGTCACATAAAATAAGCCTTATACTTTTTTCTTCATTAGAGACTGTTAAAGAACATAAATTGGGGGGCAACAATTTTCTCACAACAAAAATCATTTGTACTCTCCTAGGCACTTTGTACAAATTTGAGCATTCAGTTTTCACAAAAGTTATTTTTGGGTTGGTATTTTTTGTGTGTGTGTGTTACGCGGGCCTCTCACTGTTGTGGCCTCTCCCGTTGCGGAGCACAGGCTCCGGACACGCAGGCTCAGTGGCCATGGCTCACGGGCCTAGCAGCTCCGCAGCATGTGGGATCTTCCCGGACCGGGGCACGAACCCGTGTCCCCTGCATCGGCAGGCGGACTCTCAACCACTGCGCCACCAGGGAAACCCCACCTCTTTCTTAGTATCCCAGTTTGTATCCATTAGGCATCCTCTGATTTTCTTTATTTTTCATAAATTCTTTTTGTTTGTTTGTTTTTATTTTTAAATAACTTTGCTGAGAAGGAAAAAAGAAGGAAGGGAGGAAGGAAGAAAAGAAAAAGAGAAAAGAAGGAAAAAGAGTAGAAAGAAAATGTATTCAGATGCAACCTCTAATCTTGTGTTCTACACTGAAGAAAAAGGTCTCCCTTGTCACTATCTGTAATCTTTTTTGTAATTATAATTTGGAACTTTAAGTCTCCAAGTTTGTAATAAAATATTTTTGATGCACTCATGCCTCCTGGCTTCTAAGTGTGTAATTATCTATAATATGCTTCGAAGTATGGTGTGAGAAAAGAAAATAGTTATATTCCTAAAATTGTCATCCATGAAGCTAAGTATCAGAACATGGCAGAAAATACATTTTTAAATTCTATAGTCATTAAAAACTAACATAAGATAGTTTTAAGTCATTTTATTCTATAAGTTGAAATAAAATTATAATCCTATTTAATACTATTATACTTTATACTGTCTTTCCAATGCTATTTGATATTATATTAACACATTTGGATCACAGATACAGACATATTGCTTGTACTGCTAAACACTGATTCTCACATTTCAACAGCTCTTACTCTTATCACTTTGTTCAGATAATTTTACATACTTAGGTAATATATCAATGTTTATTGCCCAGTAATAACTGAGAAATATTGACTAGAATAAACCTTAACATTTTACCTGTATTAACTCATTTAATCCTCATAAAAAACCTTATGTGACTGTATACTACTATTCTTCCCCTTTTAGAGGAAGATGCTGGAGCCACAGAGAAGTTTCATGAAATGACCAAAGTTACAAAGTTTGGTAATGGCAGAACCTGGGTTGGAATCCAAGCAATTTGGCTCTAAAGTCCATGTTCTTAATCACCATCTCTAATGTAAGTCTTCATTATTTTAAATATCCCTAATTCTTATAAATCCAGGTTATATTAATTTGTCTTAGAACTCATGGCTTACAACACAGTGTATCATGATTGTTGAATTATATAAAATAGCACCCAATTAGCGAATGGCTACACCATTGTCACACACATGTACAAACACAAGCAAACTCACACACACACAGAATTATTCCTAGAAAATATCTTTGAGGTCCAGTCCACGCGCAGATTTCTTAACTTTAGGAAGCAAATGCTGGGATGACAGATGGCTCAGCAGTGAGTGTTATACACAGACTTGAGGGTAAGTGTATGATTATGTCACTTACCATCATTTTCTGATTCCTTCACAGGAATCCCTGGTAACAGTATTTTCAAAATCACTTATTCTACAATTTGTTACTTACTAGACTCAAGGTATTCTGTTTTCCCCGACAGATTATGATGTGAACACCTGCATCAGCAATATACCCTGGAAAATTCTTTGTAATGCAGAATCTTAGGACTCAACCCAGATCTGCCAAATCAAAATCTTTTACCAAGATTCCAGGTGACTCATATGCACATTGAAGTTTAATAAGCATTGCATTAAAGTATCCAATAGGTTTTGCCTTCTAGTAGCTTACGATCTTTGCTGCACAATATGGTACTGACATGTGGCATTTACGTTTAAGTGTAAATTATTTAAAATGAAATAACATTACAAATTCAGTTCTTCAGTAACACTAACCACGAATTCAGTTCTTCAGTAACACTAACCACATTTCAAGTGTTCAGTAATTACTCATGTGGCTAGTGAATACCATATTGGAATTATTGGATATATATTGGGTAATACTATATTGAAAAGTGTCCATTTAGAGAATTTCCATCATTGCTGAAAGTTCTATTGAAGGCATTTCTCTGTATCCAGAATAGACTATATTTGTTGTTGTTATTGGTCAAGAAGTAAATATTTTAGGCTTTGTGGTCTATGTACAGTCTCTGTTGCATGATCTTTTCTTTTTAAAAAACAACTCTTAAAAAAAAAAGTAAAAGCAAAAAAAAAAAAGTAAAAGCAATTCTTAGCCCATGGTAATGTGAAAATAGACCACGTGCTAGGTTTGACCTGTAGACCATAGTTTGTAGATCCATGCTCAATATGACAACTTAGGAGATAAATGTGTAGATAAGAATATTTAGAGGAAGATGTGCAAAGTACTGTGTGTTGACTCAAAAAGACCAGAAGTCAAAAGTAAAACACACAAAGCTTCTAGATTTCATTCTCATTTAAGGCATCCCTTGATTTTAATCTGATTTCTTTTCCTATTAAAAGATTTTAAGGAAGGACAAAGGTGGTCCAACAAATATCCTGAATTCTACCCAGTGCTAGAGCAGCCCTGCAATCAAGCACAGCTACACTAAGAAGGGACTGACTGAACAGCACTCTAAATTGACAAAAAGTTGATACCTGTAACTATAACAGAATAGCATTGCAAGAAACAATAATGACGAAATCAAATTAGTCAAAACAACATTAGTCCACTTTATCTATGACACCTCTTTCTCACAAGAACCTCAGGATCCTATAAAGCTTTACAGTTGCTTCTGTGAGAGTCTTGAAATATTTCAGTTGCACTTTGAACAAAAAGCAAGCTAATCAACACCCCTTATTTACTACCTTTGTGGATGAAAATTCTGTTTTCTTCTGTAATCATAGCCGTGAGCCCTCAAAAACCACTTCACAGTGAACACTTCTTGAGAGTCCACTATTATAATGTTTCCCAGGGAATGAGATAGGATGTCTCAGCATAACTTATGTTTTCTTACACTTTATATAAGCCCTAATCTGACCTCAAACTATCAGAAAATTAAAGGAAAAAATTATCCAGTGGCAGACACTGGACTGTAATCAGAATTCCTCTTTTTGAAACAGAAGAGTTACTGAATCTAGTTCTTAAGGTCTAGTCTAATTTTCCCTTTGAATGAGTTTCCTTCTAGGAGGGGTCACTCCTCCTCTACAAAAAGACTTCTATTGAGCCTATATGTTCTATTTTCAAAGTTCCCAGACATGTCTGGACTCTAGCACTGATAATAGCACATAACACATAAGTAGAGAAGGAATCAAAATAATTTAAAATTTTTTGATTTTTTTGGTAACTCCCCAAAGGAAAAGTATAGTAACTTTTTAAAGGTATTTCTAATTACTAAGTTAAATACAGTTGAACCTTGAACAACATGGATTTGAACTACTTGAGTCCACTTATAAGCACATTTGTTTTTCACTAAATACTTACTACAGCACGACACTCCCCAGTTGGTTGAATCTGAAGATAAGGGTATGGAGGGCCCACTGTAATGTTATAAGCAGATTTTCAAATTCAAGGAGGGCTGGCACCCCCAACCCCAGCATTGTTCAAGGGTCAACTGTATTATATTATTTTATGATAAATATCAAATACATTAAAGGTCAAATTGTAAAGCCATAAAAACATTTCATTTTACCTTTGTTGACAATCATTTATAATAGTAAAAAAAAAAGTATACCTTAATGATAAAATTTATTTTTCTACTTTATTTGGGTTAAACATCTCTTCTGGTTTGTGACACAAACTATTCCCTGTATTTAAACTTAGACATTACTTCTACTTGTGAACAGTCCTTTATTTATATAGGAAAAAACTCTTCTATCTGAACCTCATTAAATTATTTGTCTGATTATGTAAATTATAAACATTTTAATAATGGAGTTACTTGAAATACATAATGCTACTGATAGCTAATTATATTGTAAATTGCATTATAGCATGTTTGCTATTTCAATTTTATTCCTCAGCCGGGAGGTATAAAATTTGTAGTTAAGTATTCAGAGTATAATTACTTTAATAAATGTGCCATACCTTGCATATATTTTCAATCTCCTATTTATTAAAAGAATTGTAACTATGCTCCAACAACAATGAAAAACTTGATTCTCCCATATCAAAAGATAATTGAATTTTAAAACTATAGCATTTAAATAGTAGAGTGTTAAGAGCCTTGAAAGCATACTGATATACTTACTGACAACACAGGTGTAAGTTAACTAAACTCTATTTTCACATTGTATGTAGTTTACTCTAAAACTTCATTAAGTAATTTCTTATCAAAAAGATAAGCTAAAGAATATGGGAAACAATACTATATAAATATATATAGTAGCTCTTCAGGCAGAGAATTTGAAAAAGAATTAGATTATTCATGAAGATGACTATAGATATCAACCACTCAGGGCAAAGAAGGAAGCAGGGTGAAAACCTCTATTTTACACATTCACTGTTATTATCAAGGACATCATGCCTTGGCAATAAAAGAGATCTGTTGTTCCTAGGAGACCCTCATCAACTGACGCAGCACTCACACTGTACAACTCAGGTCAGTAGAAAATGTTCAACAAGTTGATAACGCAGCTAAAAATGCCCAGAACTTAGATAGAAAAAATATTGTATACTACACTCTATTTGAGGATTGATTTTGTTTTTCCTGTGTTGCAACAACTCTTCTAGAGGACGGCCTATTAGCTGTATGTTATGCAAGTACAAAATTGGGAAACAAATTTTGCTAAAGCCTTGCTACAGAATCTTGTGATCTCAAAGTGGTGAAGTAGTCTATGTGAACTTCAGTGTATAGTGTGCAGAAAAGATACATGCACCCCAGTGTTCATAGCAGCACTATTTACAGTAGTCAAAACATGAAAGCAACCTATGTGTCCATCAAGAGATGAATGGATAAAGAAGATGCGGTATATGTATACAATGAAATATTACTCAGCCATAAAAAAAGAATAAAATAATGCCATTTGCAGCAATGTGGATGGACCTAGAGATTAGCATACTGAGTAAAGTAAATCAGACAGTAGAAGACAAATATCATATGATATAACTCATATGTGGAATCAAAAAACACGATGCAAATAAACTTATTTACAAAACAGAAACAGACTCACAGACTTAGAAAACTAACTTATGGTTACCAAAGGGGAAAGGTGGAGGGGAGGGATTAATTAGGAGTTTGGGATTAACGTATACACACTACCATATATAAAATAGATAATAAACAAGGACCTACTGTATAGTGCAGGGAACTCTACTCAATACTTTGTAATAACCTATACGGGAAAAGGATATGCGAAAGAAGAGATATATGTATATGCATAGCTAAATCACTTTGCTGTACACCTGAAACTAACACAACATTATAAATCAACTATGCTCCATATAAAAAAAAAAATAAAAATAAATAAGTTAATTAACTTTAAAAAAGAAGAGTTAACATTTCAGGCCCAAGACTCGATCCTAAGAAAGGGCTTACTTGTCAAGCTGCCTCTTGGCTAGTGGTTGGGAACCTGGTGGAATTACTTTCCTACATTAGTATACAACTTTCCTCAATGATAAAACTAGCTTACTGTGCTAAAACTGTAGTTAATCCTGCACATCTACTTTCATTCTAGGAGTCTGGAATTTTCGTATGTGCCTAGTAGGGTGTCATAAATTGTCTAACTCCAAATTTTGGTGTTTGACTGCAGATATTAAATTTTAAGCCTTGTCCTTCCTTCTTACGCTTCTAGCTCACATCTGGGCAAGCTAATAAGAAAGCAGGGGACTTGCTCCCTTCTTTGGTGCTGACAAGAGATTCAAACTGTGTGACCTTCATCGCAGCCCAATCATCTAAACACCATAAAAACCCCCAGCCAGTCTTCTTTCCAAGACCTACTTCGGTGCCACATGCTCCCACTCTTTTACCAGCAAGTCTCAATATGTGAGTATAAACCTCTTCATACATAGATCTCCTCATTTATGTCACATCCCTATTCTGGTAGTACTTGGCTAGATTCACTAATGCAATTGATCTAGATACCATGTCTGCTCTATCTATAGAATCTCACGATCAGTTGTTTCAGTAATGTAAGTAGGAACAAAGATTAGTTTTTCTACAGTCTTTTCCAACACTAACCAAATGATTTCTGATAATAAATTATCATTGTGAGAAATAACAACATGATTTGTCATATCACTATAAATAAATGGTGTTAAATATATTTCCTAATAAATGTAAATATTAGAGAAAAGCTAAATATAGATTTAGAGAAATAATGTTGTAGTCTTCCAAAAGCAAATCTTGAAGTAAAAGTATATATGGTATATTTAGTAGGCTTTTGAATACATAAAATAATTGCATTTACACAGACAATTATAAATATGCTTTAGAAAATTAAATTAGTTTTGAGATTGATCCTAACAAAATTATGGGTTCCTGTTTCAATTTGAAAGATTGTTCACATTAAGATTACACATTAAGATTGTTCATCTTAACCATGTAAATTGCAGGAACAATCTTTAAGGACAAAATGATAGGCACTTGTATTCTCATTATCCTGTGATAACTTTGTTATGATTTAAGTGTGTGTACTTTGCATGTGTATGCCTCAATCTATTTTCCTCTTTCTCTCTATGTACAAATTATCTAATTAGTAAAAATTTTTAAACATTTTAAAATTGTTTTCACTTTAAAATGTTACGAACATTTTATTTTTTATTTCTTTTTCCAAAATATGATTTTTATGATCTCACATCATAGTTTTAATACTAATATTTTTATTAGTCTGGAAAAAGTCTGTACAGATAGTCAAGAGAGAAAGGATATTAAGAATAACCTTGGGCTTCCCTGGTGGCGCAGTGGTTGAGAGTCCGCCTGCCGATGCAGGGGACACGGGTTCGTGCCCCGGTCCGGGAAGATCCCACATGCCGCGGAGCGGCTGGGCCCGTGAGCCATGGCCGCTGAGCCTGCGCGTCTGGAGCCTGTGCTCCGCAACGGGAGAGGCCACAACAGTGAGAGGCCCGCGTACCGCAAAAAAAAAAAAAAAAAAAAAAAAAGAATAACCTTATGCCAATAAAATTTGACAATTTGCATGAAAGTAGTAACATTTTAAAAACACCATGTGTCAAAAAATAAAGGAAGCAATAGGTAATCTGAAAGTCTGGTGCCTATTAAAGAAAAAAATATAAAAATTCCTACAAGTCACAATCCACAAGCTCAGAGCCATGTGTCTTCCTTAGAATTCTTCCAAATATATAAGAAAGAAATGATAGCAACCTTACACAAAATACTCCATGTAATGGAAAAAGAGGAACACAAAGCAATTAATTTTATGAGGCTTCAGTAACTTTGATACTGTTACTGACCCGGGTTCTTGGCCTCCTTAATCAATGGAATTTGAGGTCTCTGCTGCAGAAATGGGGAGCGAGAACAAGAGTTTTCCTTGTTTGCTGGCTCTCTGAGGGAGGGTGAGCTTGTTCCTTATATAGGGTGAGGGTAAGGGTGTGTCCAGGTGTCGGGTTGGAGGCGTGGCTTAGGTGGTGGTGTGTGCAGGGGGCATGCGCAGTACCCTGCTTTTGCTCCCGATCCCCTGGTTTTGCTCCAGGCTCTTCAAAAGTGGCTGTTGGGTTTTTTGGTCTCTTTGTATCTCTTGCCCAGAATTTGCCCCAACTGTGCATGCATGCAGTTATTTTTAGTCCTATAAAATTTCTTTGTATTTTGTTGCTTGAGGAGAGGTGTGTCCAGGTGCAAGCATTGCAGCACTGCAGCAAAGGGTCCCAATACCAACTTCAGAAAAGTGTATTAGAAGGAAAAAAATGCAGACACCTCACTTTCATGAGCATAGATTTAATAATTATAAACAAAATATTAGCGAAAGAAATCAGGCAAGCAAAGGGATAAATACATCCAATAAAGGATGTTAATTCTTTGAATACATAAGTAATTTAGCATCCACAATACATTCAATGTAATTCACAGCAGTAACAGAAATAAAAGACCCTAGTATTTCTATAGATACAGAAAATTAGGTTGATGAAATAATCAATCCATTCATGATATAAACTTTTAGTAAGCTAGAAATAGAGGGTAAACTTTTCATTTAAATAAAGATTACTATCCCCCCAAATCTACAACTATGATCAATAATTCTGAAATATAAACCCTAAGTTCTGTATGAGGCAAGGATGCCTGACATTGCTAGTACTAATAAAACATGGTATAAGAGTGGGTCACACAGGAACAATAAGGCCAAAAACCAAAAATAAAAAAACAATGCAATGTAAGATAATATATAATATCATAAAAATATTTTAAAAATAAAAAACATATGGTTTGGAAACGATGAGATAATTGCCATTATTTGCAGATGACGCAATGCCCCCACCACAATGACTAACATGTCAAAGAGAGACAAAGCAAAATATTAGGAAGGTCTTGAACTACTTGAAATATCATCTGATGTTGGGAGTGAAAATAAGTAGACAAACTTTAGAGAAGTGAACACATGCATGCCCTATGACTAGGCAATTTCACTCCCAGATAAATAATCTAACAGCAATATTTTAATACTTTTATGAAAGACATGTACAAGAATGTTCATGAAGACACTACTTGTTACAACCTAAAACTGGAAAGTAGCCAAATGTCTATCAACATCAGAATGAAGTTTAGTTACATTATATGATAAAATATTATTCAATAATTAGAATGAACAAACCTCAACTACATACAAAAATATGGAAGAGTCTCACAGTATAATGTTGACACAAGAGCCAAACCTAAGGGTATTTTCTGTATTGATCAAGTTCAAGACAAGAAATATTCATCTTTGGTGTTGGAAATCAAGATAGGGCTTTTCTTGGGGTAGGTGGGGTTAATGATAGGAAAGAGGCACAAAGAAGCTTTTTAATAATTTTATGATTATTGAGTGACTTGCACATTTTCTATTTCTATGTAATATTCAATGAAGAGTTTAAATACTTTCTTTGTACTCTATTTTACTGTAATTTTCCCTAAAAGTACATCTTAATTTATTCTTGAAAATTTTTATACTTATTACCTTAGAGTATCATACAATAAAATATATACATAACTTGAAGTTTATTTCTTAAAATATCCTGTTGCTCTAGGTCTCTAATTTTTATAATTGAGTTTTTAGTAACATTTTATAAAGTTATTATCAGAGTTTTTAATATAAAATTATTATATATCAGTATGTGATTATCAAAACAACACATATATAAATATACCTTACATTTGATAAATATTTATTAAAAATAAAATCTTCTGGTTTATGCATGTCTTAATTTGATAGAAGAGACCTATTTAAAATCATTAAATTCACAGACAGATACTAACATTTCCTGAAATGAAACCGTGTCCAACAGTCTTCCTTTTTATAGCTATAGACTCTGAGAAAATTTGTTCACATAAAAAGTAAATAGAAGTGGCAATGTATTTTATAGTGATGTCACTCAACTTCTTGTACACCTCCTTATATGACAAAAATTTCATAGTGATTTACATTAAAAATTATTTTTAATGATCTTCAATAATATGAGAACTGAATTTTTTTTTCATCCAATATGTTTAGAACAAAAATAAACAGAGTGGTTTAAAAGGATTTGTTACTCAGGAATTGGCATTTCCGATTTTTTCAATAACTTTACCAGTTAAGCACTATATTTTTAAACATCCCTTTGTTTGTTATATGGAAATTTTTTTTACTCCCAGGATATTCTTCTCTGGTAAGATTCCAAATATATGAGAAATACGTGAGAAGGGACAATTTTGAAAGTGTAAATAAGAAAGATTGGCAGATGAATTCTTATTAAGATCAGTTTTAAGGAAGATTGTAAAAGAGTATGAGGATCTGATAATTATCTTAAGATTCTTTGAAGTATCATGAACTTTGGAAAGTGTCATGTTTCCTGAGATAGCCATACATCATTATAAAGACTGCTACACTGTTCTGCCTTTCAACTTGATCACTGTCCACATATCCAACTGTAAGAACATTCTACAGCAGGCCCACATGGCCAAATAAAGAGGCTGACTTGAATTGCAGAGGGTTGAGGGAATGGTGAGGTAGAAAGCATAAGTAGTGTGACTTTTTAGAGGAATAGCAATTCAAGTGCAAGAGTAAGTGGCTTCTGTAGGACCACCCATAAACTGCTTAACTCTTCTGTGGTCCTAAATAAGAGAGAAGATAGAGACAGACAGAGACAGAAAGAGACACACACACAGAGAGAGAAAGAGATTTAACAAATTACTTATAAAATATATTAAGTGACTGTTCATATATTTTATTTGAAAGAAAATTATGATTTAATTTGAACATAGCAGGGCACTTGATACAGAAGTGGGAGAAAATAATTAAATGGCAAACATTTCAAGATTGTTTTTCATTAACACAAACTACATTCTTAATGTAGAGACAGTCTTTAACTGTAGATAATCACTTCAATTATTGTTTTCTTCATATTACATTATAAAATGTTACTGATGTTGAGAGAAGAATCATGAAATATACATACATAACAAAGCTGTTATTTCTATATATGGTTTGATGAGAACAAATTAATTAACCTTTTGTTCCATAGTGAAAGAAAATTCAATTTATATAAAGTGATATATTAAGATTCTTTAGAAATACTTTATAAAAATGTAAGAAAATGCGCTTTTTTTGGCCATAATGAATTATCTTTTCATGTTTCTATTGAACTTGACACTTTGGTTCCTTTGAATAACATTTTAATTGAAGGCCATGAACCTGAAAGTTTATACTTATTTACTGACAGCAGGGAAATTCTCTGAACTTTTTTTTCATGTCATCATTCTGTAATAGCAAAGAACAAATCTGACTCCATATTGGATCTGTTTCTTTACTTTAAACTTTGTACTCTATTGCTTTTGCTACAAGTTAAGAATGTTGCCTGTAGCCTGAAATATACAGGATAGTTCATTTTCAAGGCTCTGACCTTCAAAGATATAACACTTTTCTCTTCATATAGAGATAAAAAGTTGCAGAACAGAGACTAACATTTGCCTTGTTGAAGGTTTACAGGAACATCATGATCTGACCTATGGGGACAACTGCAAGAACAAAGGATTCTGACACCTGAGAATTTGTAACAACCAACCACACCGCCTCCTCTTTTAGTATGAAAGAAGCCTGAATTCTAACTCAGGTATGATCGTTCTTTGGGAAACTAGTCCACCATCTTCTCAGTCTGCTGGCTTTCTGAATAAAGTTGCTATTCTTTGCCTCAATAACTTGTCTCTCAATTTATTGGCCTGTCATGTGGCAAGCAGTATGAACTTGGAGTCAGTCTGTTGTTTCAGCAGTAGTTTTCCTTGACTGGGAAACATTTGTCTTCTCTCAAATAGTAAAATTTACTCGTATGTTTCATTCTCCTGAACAGCTCTTCCAATTTATTTTCCTTTTCTTTCCTGTTTTTAGTCATGTCCTAGACTTGAGCAAGAAAAGATTGATGACTAAAGTTGTCTAGTGATTTACTAGACCATCCACTCCATTCATTGTGGAAAATTTCATTCCTTTATTAATGTTATTATTTACTAAGCTGCAGATGCCAAGTGCTGTAGCTGAAACTACTTTCCCAAATTAATCCTTTAAAAACCTTTATTTTCCCAAATTAATCCTTTAAAAACCTTTATTTTTAGTGTTAAATAACATAAAATTGGTTTCAAGTGAAGCTATGCTAAATGTCTAAAATTGGTTTGTAAAATAATTGACCACTGTAGCTGCAAGTTCAAACCTAGATTAATATTCATTTGGCATCTTCCCAAACCAATTACTTCAGATTTAAAATTTTATCTTGGGGGCTACTCTTTGTTGTAGTGCATGGACTTCTCATTGCGGTGGCTTCTCTTGTTGCGGAGCACGGGCTCTAGGCACGTGAGCTTCAGTAGTTGTGGTGTGTGGACTCAGTAGCTGTGGCACTCAGGCTCTAGATCGCAGGCTCAGTAGTTGTGGTGCACAGGATTTGTTGCTCTGTAGCATGTGGGATCTTCCTGGACCAGGGCTCGAACCCGTATCCCCTGCATTGGCAGGCCGATTCTTAACCACTGCACCACCAGGGAAGCCCCTCTCTGTCCCTTTTTAACTTACTTTTAGTCATCACTATTCTTCTCCTTGAAAATGTGAATGTTGGGTTAAAAAAACAAAACTAAACTAAACTGGGGCTTCCCTGGTGGCGCAGTGGTTGAGAGCCCGCCTGCCGATGCGGGGGACGTGGGTTCGTGCCCCGGTCCGGGAGGATCCCGCGTGCCGCGGAGCGGCTGGGCCTGTGAGCCGTGGCCGCTGGGCCTGCGTGTCGGGAGCCTGTGCCCCGCAGTGGGAGAGGCCGCAGCGGTGAGAGGCCCGCGTACTGCAAAAAAAAAAAAAAAACTAAACTAAACTGACAAATGCAAAACTGAATACTTAATTGTGAGAATTAAGATAATAAAAAGCAATGATTAATGTTGTGAACATTTACAAAGTTTATATGCATTTACTTTGTAATATTAACACAGATGTTGCTGTAAATAAAGAATATAAGCGATGGAATGGTCAGCCCTATAAGTCAAGATCAGAGATGCATAATCTTTTTTGTTTCTGTAAGGAGAAAAATTTAGTTATTTAATATTTTATCAACTGATTTTGTGTATATATTATTATTATTGGTTTTAAATGACTTTGGCTTTAATCATAAACTAAAATAATTTTATTATATTTATTACAAGGATTAAAATGGCCTGCCCCGTGTCTTCTGTTGTTGTCAATGAACTGTACAGAAGAACTATCCAAAATTTGAAAATAAGTCAAAAGAATATACAGTAGGATTTCAATGTCATTCTGGGTATTGTTTAACAAGATTCCTGTGAACTTAGGATTATTTAATTATCTAGGGGAATGTTCCTGTGTGCTGACTTTGCTATTTACTATTTGATTAAAGCCTAGACGATCTAAAATGCATGCTAACATGCAGGTTTCTGTCCGATAGAGAAGATAACCCCCAAATTTATGGTTTTATTACCCTATAGGACATTTCCTAGTTTTATATCTAATTTAACTACCTTATTCTAATATCTTTTTTAATGACTATCAATGCCCAATTTTCAAAAAATTTTTTGAATCAGCTTTATCATTTTACTGATTTCCTCATTAATGAGTGAATAAATCTTTGACACATGTTCATATCATACTTGTAGAAGAGGTATGCTTTTAACTTTTTAAAAATTATACTTTGTCAGCATAAAATACAGTTTATTCCCCTATGTGTTTCCTATGTTTCATTATTGAGTTAAATTTTATATATTCAGCTACCATAACTGAAGTTAAGTCAAAGAGCCAGTTCAAGTTTAAAATCTTTACTTGATTAAAAATGTTTACCTTTCTGTGATTGACCAAAAAAGAAGTTTTTTAGATAAATGTTGATTCCCATATGATTTTACAGCCGACAAAAATCGTGCAAATTAATGTCAAATTTTCTGTAACTGTTCACTTTGATCTCAATGCCATTTAGCTCTAGACTGTGCACAGCTCAACAACCATTTTAAGGGGCAGATTTGTTCACTGGTTCATGTGTCTTTCCTTCCTTTTTAAAGTGCATAAACCCTGAACTCATTTTATCCCCTCCCTCTGGCTTAGCTTTTTATACTAAGTGGAATTAATTTCTTCTGCTCTCTTCTGTCTTACGCTAGTTTGCCCACAGAAATCTATAGGAAAGTGCATTTTCCTTCTATTTTTACAATTCAACTTAGTTTATAAGAAGGATTTAGATATGAGCTTCTCTTCTCTGTCAGGAGCCAAAATATTCCTCATCACATTTCTTACTGAAACTATGCACACATGTTTAACTCAAAGGCAACAATAAATGAAAATTTAAATATTTTTTATCATTTACAAAGTATAGTAAGCAGAGTATGTTTCTTATAAAGCCTCTTCTATTGAAACATGTGCAAAAGTTTCAGGGAATAGACGGGTAAATTTTACTTGGATTGAGGAATCAGTGTCAGGAAATGATGTCATCTGCATGATGTAAGTATTCATAGCTTTTAAAGTCAAAGTTGATAAAATAGCAAAATACCTCCTTTTACTCTACTGAGCATATTGCATTTCTACTGGGGGGAAGGTAGTTTACAAAACTACAGAGAAAATTATGTTGGAATTTTCAAAGTATCCAACTTGATGTGTTGATGTGTTTCTTCACACATGTCTTGGCAGCTCTGAGGTTTGCCAATCAGAAGTGCATGAGTTGTTGCTAGTGAAAGGCATTGCCATATCACAACAAATTTGTCTTGCTAAAGCACCATCGATGTAAACCAGAGGATCTTATTTTCCACTATTAAAGAATATAAAATAACATGTAAACCAACATAAATCATATTTTTCTTCATGCAAATCATCTTATTGGAATATTTTCTCTGTTCACTTAAGCGCTAGTGCAAACACTAGAAAGACATCTCCATATTCTCTTTGCAAAGTAAATTGTACTTCCTCACAAACTACATGTAATTGTTAGTTGACAACATTATTTTTAACATTCTCATTTACATATTATCCTTTTCCCCTATGTAAATTGAGGAAATCAACCTACTTTAGATCTTTCTACTGAACTCTTTCTCATGTATGCTTTCTCTTTGTTTCTTCTGGGAATTACAATAGAGGTTATTATTTTCAAATAAACCATTATTATATTCTTTATATTTAGGACCAATAACATTGCCATTCTGTTTTAGGAAAGTATATTTTTCAGGGTTTGGTCAAAGAAGCAGAGCCACTATGAGGAATAAAAGGAATTTATTATGCTAAATGATCTTATATAATTGTGAAACTAAGTTAGGCCCACTACATAAGTCTGTTACCCTGGCATCTGGCATTGGTCCTGAAGTCAGCAGGTCTGGCTATTAGGGAGGAAAGATGAATGTGAAAAAGGGGTATCCAGGCAAACTGGTCCTATCAGGGATGAACTGAAATCCATTGAAATTAATCCATGCTTTTCTCTGATCACTTCTATCCTCCAATCTCAAAGTAACTTGCAGAAAAACTGGTACACTACATCATAGAACTCCATATGAACCACGCCTAGGAATTGAGGAAACTAAACAAAGGGATCAGGTGGAAGCTGAAGGAATTAAAGCCCAGCTGCTGCACTAAAGCGATGGAGACTCTGGAGGAGCTGAGGGCCCTGAAACCACCAGTCACCAACAGAGTGACCCAGCTGAGACTGACAATGTGCTTGAGTTGAAGCAGCTCCTAAACTTCTACGCTATTTCTATGCTTCACTTCTCCCTGCTAAATCCTGTGCAAATTTATCTTGTAGCCTAAGAAGCATGCCATCTCACTGTCTTTTTAAGTTTAAATTTCCCAATTTGCCATTATTTTTATTCATCTCTAACTTGTCCATATAGGGACTAATACATTTTTCAGGAAATTAATATGCATAGAGAATTTTCTATTTGTTGAGCATCTAGGAAGCTTTGATTTCTTTTCAAAATTCTGAGCTATACTTTTTGTTATTGTTTGTAGTGGTAGTGCTATTTTTGCTGCTGTCGCTGTGTTATGTTGCTACTCTTATTATTGGTTTGAGACCTCTAAGAGCACAGCTTCATTTATGCTTTCCTTTGTATCTTCTGTTTTTTTCCTCATAAAGATAATCATAGAGGATTACATCGATCTTTGAAATTCAGCTTTTTCAGTGGTATAGATCTCCTTTCCCATTAATTTTCACTGTAGTAAATGAGCTATTTTCATTCACAGATTCATGTCTATTTCACCTCAGGATTTTTTTTTCCAGAGTAAATAATTAAAGTGTCTTTTTGTTAGTGTCTACATGCTGTTCTTGTTGTTGTTTTGATTTTTAGGAGTCAATATTTTGTATGTTGAGTGCTAGCCATTTTCAGTCCCACTCTCAGCTGCTAATTAAAAAAATATTTTTTTGTAATTTTCATCACTGTTATTATCTATTAAGTTAAGGAGAATATCTTAGGTTTCAAAGGCTTTTTCACCATATTAATAGCTAGATATTTTTCCTGGTTGAGTTTGTACTTTTCTGCTTTAATGATAGTTTAAATTTATCTCTGGAATTATTTGCATTATTATTTTTTTCATAAATCTGATGACACCTTTATATTCATATACATATTTTCCACACTTTTTACACCTTTCCTGATCATATAATCCCTTGCCACACTTGGCTCCAACTTCTATGAATTTTTATTTTTATGATTTCCAAGTTGTCCAATTTTTCTTTATAGCCAGGACTTCTGTTCTTTATTCATCAATGGAAACTAAAATTTAAAACCTATAAACAGTATTTATTCTGTCTTGACTTTCTATATATTTATCTATACTGAGAAATATAATGTGATAGAATTGCATTTCATTTTATATGAATCCTGTGTGAGGACCCCTGGTTGAATAGATATTGAATGTTGTTTTTAAGCATTAGCCATATTCTCTGATAACTGCGTAAAAACATACCAGTTAGGAAATTTATTTTGACCCTTTTATTATGGATATCATTTTTTCTTTTCTTTAATTCTCTCTTTTGAGTTTCAAAATGTCTTTCTTGTTTTTACTATATTTGTGTTAGAGATATATACTCAATATAATTCAAATATTGAGTAGGTTCACTTTCTGGTTTTCAGAAATGATTCTCCCAGATTTCTCCAAATTTCTTCTTTGAGAATGGGAAAGAGAACCCCTAACACTCAGGGAATGTACAGAAATCACCCATTTTGTTTGTTGTTGGTTTGTTGGTTGGTTTTTCATTTTCTCCATTATCTGGGACTTCAGCCTCCGAGCAAACTTGTAGCTGTGGCAGTGTTTGCAATTAGAGGTGCAGGGACCCAAATTAAGAGGGTCTGGAAACTTTTCCAAAATTTGGAATTGTGGTTGCAAGAGGATGGGACCATTCCTGCTGCTTTTCTTTTCTCACTGATTTCCCATCACTTAATCCTGGATGTAGTTTTAGTTGCTGAGGTTCAGGGCAGAGCGAACTTACTAAAGCAACTCCATGGTTGGGAGAATAAAAAATGGAACCATAGGGAACCAAAAATTACTGGAGAGATCAAAGAAAGGGGAGAGCTCAAGAAAGCAACCTCACAAAATTTTTATGAATTCCTGAGCTCACCACCGATTTGAAGAAGAGTTTCAAATCAAAAGTGAAACCTTCCTTTCACTTTCAAAAAAGCCTCCCCAAAATGAGCAAAAGAAAGCAAAGAAAGCAAAAGAAAGGACATAATAGTTATGTGCTAAATCAACATAATTGAAAGCAGAATTATAATAAAGGAAACAAAATAACCAATAATGTTTATTTGAAGTGATCAATAAAACTGATAACTGTTTAGCAAGATTGACCACAAAAACAGCAACAAAAAATAGAATACACATATTACCAATATCAGGAATGAAAGATGGAATATAACTAAAGACACCATAGAAATCAAGAGAATGAGAGAATATTATGAAGAAACCTACACACATAAATTTGATAGCATAGATGAAATAGACCAATACCTTGAAATCTACAAATTACTAAAACCTACTTAAGATGAAATGGCTAATCCCTATAACTAGTCCTATAACTATTAAGAAATTGAAATTGTAATTAAAAACACTTCACATTAGAAAACTTTAGGCCCTAATGGTTTTACTGGCAAAGTCTACCGACATTTAAAGAAGAAATAACACTGATTGTACAAAATCCCTCTTGGAAGATAGAACACAAGAGAACATTTTGCAACTCACTTAATGAATCAGGCATTATCCTCATTCAAAAATCAGAGAAAGACAGTACAAGAGGAAAATAGAAGTTTAATATTCCTCATGTACTACAGGCAAAATTCCTCAACAAAATATAAGCAAGTTTAATTTAACAATATAAAAATGAATACATCAAAACCAAGTGTGGTTTATTCCAGGAATGTAAGTCTGGTTCAATAATAGAAAATTAATCAGCTTAGTTCACTATATTGTGAGTCTCAAGAAGAGAAAAAAAAATATGTATATCAATTGACACAGAAAAGGCATTTTGCAAAAATACAACATCCATTCACAGTGCAAACTGTCACTAAACAAGGAATAGAAGGGAATATATTTGACTATAAAAAGAATCTATAAAAAGCTTACATCTAACATCATGCCAAATGATGAATGACTGAAGATTTTCACTGTAAGACTGAAAAGAAAGGCAAACATAGCTACACTTACACTCCTACACTTGTACACGCCTACACTCCTATTCAGTATTGTACTCAAAGGAAGAAAGGCAGGGGCAGGAAGGGTTATATGCATACAATAATTTTTTTAAGTTGGTTAGCCATCTAGAAATAAATAAAACAACTAACATCACTTTCAATTTGAGTTTTTCTGAGAATGCAAGTTTGGCTTGGAATTTAAAAGTGAATTACTAAAACTTATTATATTATTGATTTCAAAGGCTATGTCATATACTTAATACAATAGATGTAGAAAAAAATTAATTTTTATAAATCCTAGTACTCATTACAGGAAAGAAGAAAAATAACAAATTAAGAATAAAAGCTAACTTTTGTAAACTAATGAAGATATGTACAATAAAGCTATGTAACATTGAAAGCATTCCCTCAAATATCGAGAACAAAACAAGGATATTCCATATCACCAATTTTATTCAACGTTGTATTGGATGTCCTAGTCAGCGCATTAATATGTAGACAAAAAAGTATGTCAACTGGAAAATAAGATTAAAAAAAACATTTTACTTTCAGATTATGTGATTATATAACAAGAAAATCCAAAAGAATCTTTTACATGAAATTATTGTAATTGAAAAGAGTTCACCATATTGCTGGATACTAATTCAATATTAAAAAATAAAGTGCAAATTACAACATGATCCAGCTATTTCACTTATGGGTATATATCCAAAATAATTGAAACAAGGGTCTCAAAGAGCTATTTGTACACTCATATTCATAGCAGCATTAATCACAATAGCCAGTGGAATAGTATTCAACCTTAAAAACAGGGCATTCTGACATATGCTCGCAATATGGATGAAACTTGAAGACATTATGCTAAGTGAAAATAAATGGTCACAGAAAGACAAATACTGTATGATTCCACTTACATGATATACCTAGAATAGTCAAATTCATAGAGACAGAAAGAAAAATAGTGGTTGTTAAACACTGGGGGCATAGGAGGTGAAGAGTTGTTGCTTAATGAATACAGGGGTTCAGCTTTGTAAGGCAAAAAGAGTTCTGGAGACTAGTTTTACCTCACTATGAACATGCTTAACACTACTGAAGTTAAAAATAATTAAGATGGTAAATTTTGTTATGTTTATTTAACCACAACTTTAAAAATTAAGGGCATTTATACATATCTGTGTTAGTATTCTTTTTCCTTCTCTTTGCCTTGTAAAATCCACTGTCAATTATACTAACGTTTCCCTACTCATTTTCCTTAGGTAATACATCTTCTTTTTACTTATCCATCCTGTAAATATACATAGAAGTTTATTAATTTATTTATTCAAGTCACATCTATTAAGTGCCAAAAGAATCTAGGCACTGGTGTATGTACTAAGGAAACAGTGGTCAATAGACAAAAAAATGCCTTGTCTTGACCACCAAAAAACAGTATATATATAATGGTATACATATATATATATATATATGTGTGTGTGTATGTGTGTGTGTGTGTGTGTGTGTATAATTTTTAATTCAAATTGTGTAGATACTATTTAAATAAATGAATAGAAGGTAATAAAGGTGAGGTGCTCAGAGAAAGCTTTGCCTAGGAGGACATTTAGGCATAGATATGGATTGCAACTAGAAGCCTGCTTTATAAATAACTGTGGACAGCTTTCATGGGACATGGAAGAAAAATTATAAAAACCCAGGAAACTAGTACATGTATAGGGTTTTCAATGGCCATAATAAGACTAATACGAGTGGAATAATTAATAAGGAATATGAGGATCAGGAGATTTGATGGTAGGGATAGGAGAGGCCAATCATGCAGGGAGTTTGTAAACCATAATAAAAACTTCAGATTTATTTTTAGCTAACAATGGAAGACATTAGAAAGTATAATCAAGAAAATGATACAATATATGAAATTGTATATATATTTTTAATATAGACAATAGGTTGAATGGTTATACAGTAGTATTGGAGATAATTGAAGAAGCCAAAGTCCTAGAGTAGATGAGAAAAGATAGAACATATCTTCCATAAGATGAGTTTAGATGAGAGCAGAGCTGTTTCTTCCAATGTACCAGGAGGAAATAGAAGCAGAAAAAAGTTTTACTAGGAAGCTAATGAAGATTAATCTTCAAGACCACTCTCTTGTCTTAGTCCATGAGGAACATTAATAATGTATTCATGGGGCAAGTGTTTTTTGCAAAGTTTGTAAAATAACATATTTTATCTGCAATTAGGTAGCATTGCTATTTCTTACTGTCAATGTTTCCCCTATAGCCACAATTCCCTGGTGTCAAATGGTGTTGCAATGGCCACTGTTAATCTATATAAAGGGAAAATGGCTAAAAGACACATTGAGTTTGACTTTAGTGTTTTATGTCTATGTAGTTCACATTCATTTCTGGCTTCCAGGAATACTTGCACCTACTATACTGATCTTCTTGTTACAAAAATGATTTTACTCAACTAATGTAGAGTAATGGAAATCATTTGTAACTTTGACATTTATTCTAAACACCGTGTGTGCTAGGAAGACATACTTAGTTGATCTGAAAAAAAGTAGAGGAAATGTTGAATGTTGTGCCATTGGAAGGATAAAAGCTGAAACGTGTATAAGAAAGACTAAAGTGACATAGTATGCACGAGTGAAGTGGAAATGAATTAGTATTATTAGATTTTTAGAAATTCAATTTGGATAAGAAATTAGGACTTCCCCCTATTAGAACAAAGAAAGAAGGGTACAGAGGGTAGAGATTTACTAAATTATATAAACACTTCAACATGTTATTTAACAAATTGTGTCATTAAATAATTATAGGACAGTCCCTGTTGTATCACCCTTTCTTTAAAGATAAATCTATATGAAAAATATAGCTATAGCCAAATTCTTACCTTTGGATTCCCTTAAAAGGTAGTGCTATACAGGCACTTAACTGATCCTACTAAAATTTCCCCCAACCTCACCAATCATAGTTATATTGGTATAGCATCATAAACTACGAAGAGGTGCAGAATGTTGTGTCCCTTCTCTGTTTCCAAAAATTATAATCTTTTGACTTCTCCAGTAATTCTTAGGGCTATAGAAGTGAAAGAAAAAAAGTAGTCAGTAGCTATTGATCACTATATGTGAAATCTCATGAAGCTATGGGATTCTTTTCTTTTAATGATGGATTACTGTCTGTAGCCTACAAATTAGACCAAGTGCCACTTATATATTTCCTAAAAGGCAGTGATGACAGAATGATTTTTGTTGTTTGGAAAGAGAAGTGGTTCTACATTTTGTAAAGCAGAGTGATGAAGTGGAAAGAGAACATAACCTAGATTCATGAGCTCATATTTTCAGTTAGTAACTAGCTATTGCCACTCTGGACAAAATAATTCATCTTTGAGAACCTCAGTTTACAAATCTGTGTAGTACTATAGTTAGATTCATATCCTCTAAGTTTGTAGATAGTACAAAATTATACCTTATTGTTCTGAGCAGCTGGAGATACAAAGAGTCATTACAGTTTATAAATAGGATTTCAATAAACTAAATAGACATTATTTTTTTGTAAATTTACTTTGGAAATAATAGAAAGATTAGATATAGTACTATAAAATCAATTCTTAAACTCTTAAATAAAATAACTCAATAACAAATAATATTGTGCTTATTTCTCAGAAACTAAGGTATCTTCACATCAATGTTTTGTACATTAACTGGGGATCATTCGTGTCCTTCATCCTAGGATACACTTCTGTAGAATTACACTTATTTCTTCACAAAGTACTAAAGAGGAAAGTTGAGAGTCAACACAAGAAGATAAGAACCATTTTCTAGGTGAGTCATTTTCTAACACGCCATCTGGTGCACAATTGACAGATTACCTGCAATTTTGGATGCAGCGATAAAAAAAAGTGAAATCTAGTTTTACTGGAAGTTTGAAAATCAACAAATGCCCTTCACTTAAGTAAAATGTTTCAACACATTTTTAAATCTTATGAAAGCTTCACAACTACTTCTAGAATGATGGCATTAAGATCTTTGTAGACATACTTTCAAGTTAAACAACTATAATTGGTGAAAATTATGAATTACCACAATTTTTAAGTTTCTCAAAATTGTCCTAAGGAAATACAATAAATGAGGAAACATTTATTCAAATAAATCTACCAAATCTTGGTAAGAACAGTAAAAATCTGTGACATTTGAGCTGTGATGCTCTCCCTTTACCTACAAGCTCAGCATGACAGAAACTTCTACTCCTGCATGTGCAGGTAAGATCACAGGGCTTCCTATTCATCAAGCAACCAATCAAAAAATAGAGTATTGCCCCAGGAGGGACAGGCTACCAGCATGTTTCATGCATCCCTGCTTCAAACTGCAGAAGCTCTGTGCCAGGCAAGAACAGCTAAGAAGTTTGGGGGTCTATTCTACCTAGTCCCACTCCTTGGATTGAGGTTCCACCTCAGCTACAACTAGCCAAGAGTATGGCAGCCCCAACTGCACTCACTGCAGCTCAATAATAAGGTTGAGCTTTCATGGGTGGAGAGGCAAACCCAAAAGACCATAAGCTATTGTCCTTGCTGAGTACTCCCACTCTTACAGAAGAAGTGTCATTCCCAGAGAAGTGGGCACTGTATCCATGCCCAGGTATAGAGCAGTGGCACAGGAGTTTTGCCTAGGGGGAATCGCTGAAGCAATCCCCAAAGAACTGACTTTATTTGCAACAGAGTTTGGGGAAGATCAAGCTTAAGAGCACTTTAGAACACAACAGAGATTTTGGTGTTAAGGAATTAGGAGTAGGCTGGTATTTCCATGAGTCAATAAGCTAAACTCTACATAAACTACAAGTTTACCAGAGAGAACCAGAGAAAGACATTGCCAATAATAGCTCTCCTTGGGTTAGAACAAACCTCAAAGACTGGCCTGAAAGAATACCCTTGAAGAAGGAGCTTAAATTTAACTTGATCAGACTATGGAACAATATATACCTGAGGTCATTGTCAAAAACAATAGAGAGATCAGCTGTCAATTAGTGGAAACTAAAAGCTGGATGTGATCTCAACAGAAGTACACAGAATAACAAACATATCAGAGATGAAGACATTCAAATGCTACATTGTGAAAACAAATATTGTCCCAGGGTGACTGTGTGCAAGCCCAAGGCTGTTCCCTCTGGAGAATGAAACCAGAGTAAGCATCCTGCTGGGAAAATAACAGGAAGTATAATAGTACACCCAAGGTACTAAACAGATCAACAGACTATGTCAGCAAGCTCTCAGAGGGGCATGAGGGGTCATGGAGGGTCATAGTGGTGGTGGTGGTATCAGAATCCAAAATTATTACAATATATTATCTAAAATATTCCATCTCTAATGAGAAGTTATAAGATAATAAACAAGCAAATAAACAAAAAGGAGTGATTCATAGAAAGGAAATAAAGTAGAAATTGCTCATGACGGGGCCCACAGCTTGGACATAGCAGACAAAGACTACAAAATAGCTATTGCAAATTTTCAAAGAACTAAGCAAAAACCATGCTTAAAGAAGTTAAGGGAGAGGGCTTCCCTGGTGGCGCAGTTGTTGAGGGTCCCCGTGCCGATGCAGGGGACACGGGTTTGTGCCCTGGCCCGGGAAGATCCCACATGCCGTGGAGCGGCTGGGCCTGTGAGCCATGGCCGCTGAGCCTGCGTGTACAGAGCCTGTGCTCCACAACGGGAGAGGCCACAACAGTGAGAGGCCCGCGTACCACAAAAAAAAAAAAGACAAGTTAAGGGAAGCATGATGGCAATACCTAATCAAAAAAACTATATCAATAAAAATTATTGATATAGTAATTATAAAAATTATAGAAATTATAATTGAATGAACATTCTGGAGTTGAAAAGCATACTAATTGACATGAAAAATCAGCTACAGGGACTCAACTGGCAGATGTGAACTGGCAGAAAAAGAAAAAGCAAAAGAATAAGAAAACATGTAGATAGATCAATAGAAATTATGCAATCTGAAGAAGAAAGAAAAAAGAATAAAGATAAATGAACAAAGCATTGGAAAAATATGGGACACTTACTTGTACCAACATACAAATACTGAAAGCACAAAGGAGAGGAAAGAGATAGAGTAGAAGAAGTAGTTGAGGAAATGATAGGTGAAAATTTTCCAAATTATGATAAAAATATTAACTTGTACACTCAAGAAACTCAATAAGTGCTAACTAGGATTAATTTAAAATTTTCTTAGTCACATCACAGTAAACATACTGAAAGATTAAGACAGTGAGAATGTTGTGAAGGCAGCAAGGAAAAATAACTTCATGTATATGGAAAACCCCAATAATATTAACAGCTAACTTCTCATCAGAAAAAATGAGGTCCAGAACAGAAGTCAGTACGATTATATAGGCACAGTGCTGAAAGAAAGAAAAAAGTATATCCAATCAAGAATGTTATCTCCTGGGACTTCCCTGGTGGCACAGTGGTTAAGAATATGCCTGCCAATGCAGGGGACACGGGTTCGAGCCCTGGTCCAGGAAGATCCCACGTGCCACGGAGCAACTAAGTCAGTGTGCCACAAGTACTGAGCCTGCACTCTAGAGCCCAAGAGCCACAACTACTGAGTCTGCGTGCCTAGAGCTGGTGCTCTGCAACAAGAGAAGCCACCACAATGAGAAGCCCGTGCACAGCAACAAAGAGTATTCTCCTCTCGCCACAACTAGAGAAAGTCCATGCGCAGCAATGAAAACCCAATGCAGACAAAAATAAATAAATAAAAGTAAATAAATCTATTAAAAATTTTTTAAAAAAAGAGTGTTATCTCCAGAATGTTTTGAATGTAAACTCTCTTTCAAAAATAAAAGTTAAAAAAATACTGCCCCAGAGAAACAAAAGAGAGTTTTATTGCTATAAGATTGGCTTTACAAGAATTAGTAAAATAATAATTTAATCTGAAATTAAGTGGCTCAAGACAGTAATTCATATACACGCACAAAACAAAGAACATGTTAATTACATAATTATGAAAGACAATGTAAATGCATATGCATTCTCTTTCCTTACTTTAGCTGATACAAAAATCAATTCCATAAAACAATAGGTATATAATTGTGCTGTTTGGTCTGTCACATATAGAAATGTAATATATTTGACATAGGACAATGCAGAGGTTGGACCCCAAACTGTACTGGAAAAAGGAAATGACACATGATAGTAACTCACACTTATGGGAAGAAATGAGGTGAACCAGAAATGATTAATAAGTTAATGTAACAAACTATAAATATATACTTGCTCTCCTTTATTTTTTCAGTTTCTTTAGAAGACATAAAAATGCATAAAATAATAATTAAAGCAATTTATTTTGGAATTTATAACATAAATTTGATGCAACATGTATACCAATAATAGTGCAAAAAAGAGGAATAAGGAGTTGAGCTATATAGGAGGAAGATTTCTATATCTTACAGGAATTAAGTTAGTATAAATTTGAAGGTGATTATGATGTTAAGATGTTTATGGTAAGCTCCAGATCAGCTACTAAGAAAATAACTCAGAAAAACATAGTGAAAAAAGTAATTAAATGAATTAAAAATGTTTCACTATAAAAATATTCATTTAATGAAAAAGAAAGGAATGGAGGAAAAAAGGAGCGAATAAGACATGAAACATTTTGAAAATGAAAATAAAATTGCATACAATATAAATCAAAATACATCAATAACGGTACTTATGAATGAATTAAACAAACCAATCAAAGAGAGGTTGACACACTGAATAATAAAAACAGTATTGAAGTCTGTTTTCTACTGGAAACACACAATTCTATGATACAAATAAGTTAAAAGTATTGATAGAAGGATGAAAAATCTCCATCATGCAAACAGCAGAAATAAGGAAGCTGGAGTGACTATAACAACATCTTACAAAAGAAACTTTAAAATAAATAATGTTACTAGAGATAAGATATTACTGAACCATAAAAATGAATGAAGTACTGATATGCTACAGCACGAATGACGCTTGAAAATGATATGTTAAGTGAAAGAAGTCAGCCCCTCCCCACAAAAAACCCTACATATTGTACAATTCCACTTATGGGACTTAACTGATTGTGAAAGAATTGTCTTTAGGCCATTACGTATGCATTTCAGAACAGGAGCTACAAATATAGCTTCGTCATAGAACACCCACTCATCAATTTAATCAGTACCATGTTAGCTGTATAAAAATGCTACTCATGCAGAAGAATAGCCATGCACCAAACTACAAATACTTATCTAAAGTATTGTAAGAAATTGTAATATCAAATTAAAACAAAAAAATCAAAAAGGCATTCTTTTGTATCTTTTCCTAGTACTTTGAAATCTTTTCTAATTAAAAAGTAATAAACTTCTAATAGCTTAAAGTTTAAAGATACTTACATAGATTCTGCTCTACATTAGTTGAACACCAGAGCTTGCTCTAAAAGCACCACATGTTGATGAGGTGCCAAAGCCTTTCAATTAATTAAGTCACTATATTTGGCTCTGTCTCTGGTGGGTTTACTGCTTATCCCAAGCAGGTGTTGATGGATTAGGACATTTCTTTCTGGCTGATTCCTGATTAAATTTGGACAAAGAATCCGACAGCTGTCATATCTGTTTCCCAGAACTCTTTCCTCAAATCAGAAAGCACTCAGCCTACCACATGAGAATAGTGTGTAGAGCTATCTTGTGCAGATAACTCTAAAGTTAGCAAAAGGTATGAAAAAACACATTATTTTAATCTTAATCATCTCTTACTCAGCCATAAGGTCCATTTAAATTGAACATGCAGGAACTTTGAAAAGTCTAATTTATTGTGTGCAGTTAAAACTAAGAAAGTGGTGTGCATTTTCCATTATCCCTATTTTATCCTATTAACAGTGCAAAATATTCTCACAGTCTCAGATTCTCACTCTCAAGACAAATATGAGTAAGGGTCAGAAATTGTGACTTGGCTGCACTAGATTCCTTCTAAGGCCTTTTTGTCCAGGGAACCATGAAGAAGATAAGTTGGATTTTAGATCATCATCAACACAGAAAGTTGATTGGCCTTCTATCTCTTTATAGTATTCAAATTATTTAAACTCATTTTGTTTTTGTAAAGGAAATTTATTTCAGAATAAAATTTTTATATAATCTTTACATTCCTTACAGATCTGCTTCTTCTTTTTTAATGGACATGCATGAAACAAATTATTGCTAAATTTATTAATAATACCTTATATAGTAATTGCATCTGCTTGTTGCTTTTGTTTTCTGGAAATTGATAGTACACCTTCTTTGCAGCAAGAATAATAGAAGTCTATTCATCCATCCCTCTCTCCCTTATATTTCCTCTGGGCAGAAAAATACAGAGTAGAACTGTTTTTGAAACACATGAGACAAATTGTATTGTACATATAATCTTCCTTTCCTTAGTTTCACTCAACTCAGGTGTCTCCTGCTTCGTTGTGGCTTTCTCTTTATCTATTCCAAATCACTGGATTATTTTCCCTTAGCCTAAGATGTACTAAATTACCACCCATAAACAAAACAAAAATACTCCATGTCTCTCTTCACTAACAATTTAATATAGTTTATTTTAAAGTCAAGCTTCTACAGTCTGAAAATATTATTGTCATTTTTCTGACCTCACATTAACTCCTCAATGTACCATAAAAGAGCTTCTACACTCTGTACTTCTAATAAAACTCTTTTCCTCAGTTCACAAATTACCTCTTAGTTTCAAACTATGATGAATCCTTTTCAGTTCTTGTCTCACTTGACCTTGCTGCACCACTTAATTTGTGCTCCATTAATTTATTCTTGAAAGTGGCCTTCTTAGTTTCCATGACACTATTCTATACTAGTTTTCTCTCACATCCTCTGGGAATTCAAGCCTAATAGCGAATTTCAATTTCTTTGACTTTGTCTATTTTGTTTAAGAGTGTTCCTGCCCTAGGCCTTCTTCTTTTTTAATATACTAGTCCTATTCCTGGAATTATTTCCTGTCCTGCATATGGGCATCCCTCCACCATGCCCATACTACCCATGTATTTCCTCATTGCTTCAGGTCCTCAGTTTTGGACATTTTCCTCTACATATTTAGTGCCTCTGTAGTATGAGGTCCTGTTGGCAAGAGCAGAGTTTTCATCCAGTTGGTATTAATAATTTCTAACTTAGTTTTGAACATATTCTAAGCACTTAATAAATGAATTTAAATGTAATCTGAATTAAATTATGTAATTAATGGGTGATATTACCCACTCCCATTGGCATACACCCCCTACCACGTCTGATGACTTCTATATGTGTATTTCAGGCTCTTTCCTAAAGAAGTCTCACATCATTACTCACAATGGAGCCAGAGTTATCACTGTAAAATGAGCTCAAATCTTGACAATTTTCTTGCTTAAAATTTTTCTGTATCTCCTCATTTTGTACAGGATACAACCTACACTCCTTAGCAGGGAATATAAATTTCTTCACTTTCTGACCTCTGCCGACAAACTAACTGTAATTTTTCTTTGTCATCATGACAGTTATTTTGGTGCATCAGCTTGTCTAGACTACAATTCCCAGTTGTTCAGATACTAACTTGGTGTTTCTGTGAAGGTATTTTGTAGATGTGTTTAAACTCCATAATCAGTGAATTATAATCAGCTTAAGTAAGGAATATTATCCTAGAAAATATGGGTGAAACTGGTTCAATCAGTTCAAAGGTCTTAAAAGTAGAGTCGAGGCTTTCCATAAAAGAAAACCCTGACTATGGGTAGTAGTTTTAGCCTGTGTCCCTGAGTACAGGTATGCTCTACCTGATGGCCCATCTTATGGATTTTGAATTGCCTACTTGGCTTCCGCAACTGCATAAGCCAATTTCTTGCAATAAATATCTTAGTATATATCTCTTATTCATTCTGCTTCTCTGGAGAACCTTTACTAAAACAGATTTTGGTACTGAGAGTGGTTCTAGAGGAACAGAATCTTAAGAATGTGTTTTCTGAATTGGTTTTGTGTGACATACAATTGGTTTTCTAATTTGATCAGATTTAGAGACACTCAATTATTCTATTTTTAGTGGTAGAGAGAGTACTGATACCTCATGGCATAATATGGCAATAAGGATACACAAAATATCATCATTGAATACTTGTAACCAAGTACTTATATGAGACAAGATTCTGGGTGACCATGTATTTAATACCTTTGAACATTTTTGTCAAAATAATGAGTATAATGAGCTGGTTGCTCCTAATTGAGCTGGACAAAGTAGAGAAAGAAAAAGATGAGCTCAGGGGTTCAAATTCCCAGCTCAAGCTCTGCATACATGATATAAAACTTCTATATTGCCCTAAAAGAAACCTTTATATCCTATAGTCATAGGGCTGAGATTTCTGAAAACTAAACTTAGAGTCTAATCCTTTAAGTGACTGAATTAAAATACAAATTGTATTCCCGACTTTACAAGTATTTTCTGTTAAAGCAAGAGCATTGATTGGGAAGGAATATGATCCTAAAAATTGTAATTGGGGCACATGGGCAGATCTTGATAAGGCTGAGAACATTGAACCCCCATATTCTGACAAGTCTTTGCCAGCTGAAGCAGACTCCTCACCCCTGCCAGGGGATGTTAGCCATTATTTTCCTATTGAATCTGTTATTGTTTCCCCTGAAGTAATTGTCTTTCAAGGCCCTGCTGATTTTCCTCAGGGTCTACGCCTGACACACCTCTTTTCTTCTAGACCTGTAAGTATACCCAAGTACAGACAAATCCCCAAAGAGTGAGGTACAAAGTGACCCACATAGAGGTGTAATACATACCAACAGGTTTACATGGTTTTCCAATGATGCTTGGAGTGGCAGTGGCAGATAGAGTTGCTGTTTGTAGCACATGGCAGGTACAGATAATTGGATCACAGTGAAAGCCCTTGGAATCTGGGGGCAAAGCCCTAGCAGCCTCTGTAGATAACTGCTTTACTTTTTTTTTTTTTTTTGCGGTACTCCGGCCTCTCACTGTTGTGGCCTCTCCCATTGCGGAGCACAGGCTCCGGATGCGCAGGCTCAGCGGCCATGGCTCACGGGCCCAGCCGCTCCGCGGCATGTGGGATCTTCCCGGACCGGGGCACGAACCCGTGTCCCCTGCATCGGCAGGCGGACTCTCAACCACTGTGCCACCAGGGAAGCCCTGCTTTACTTTTGAGAACAGGTTTTAGCTTGCTATTTGGCCTCAATTTCAGAGTCTGAAAGCTGAGTTGCTCATCACGAACAACATATTTTCTGATAAACCAAGCCATAAATATGAGCATGCACAGCAACACTCCATTGTCAAATGGCAATGATAGATATGAGATAAGGCTCCATCTGGTCCTTACACACAGTAACTTGTGTTTAGAAGTGGGAAAAATACCAATGCCCCCTACTTCTAGTGAATTATCATTTCTCTCCCTGCCTGTACCTATGACTTCATTAGGAATTTCCTATGATCAGTAGACTGAGGACAGAAAGCTTGAGCCTGGTTTACAGTTAGTTTGTACGGCACGCAGGCACTCTCTGGAAGGGGGCAGCCTCTTTATGAAGTATCCCTGAAGGACACTGGTGAAGAGATATTCTCTCAGTAAGCAATACCACTTGTGTGACTCTGAGGAAATCTGTAATGCCACCTCAGGCAAGTTTCCTCATCTGTGAGATGCATAAAAATAATACCCTTGAATGAACATTTTGGAAGATTATTTGAGATAATACATATAAAGCATTTAGGACAGGTATTCCATTACAAGCATATAATGTGTTTGCTATTATTATCTATTATTATTCCACAGCGTTCCTTGATTCTTTTCAAATAATGTGTGCTAACATTTTCAAAAACCTCTGTTTAAGAACTGCTTAGATATTGACAAAAGGAACTTGAGAATTGGTAGACAGAACTGACCATTCAAATTTCACACTAAAGACTGCTAAATTGTAAGTTACCTAAAAGTTAGCCAGACATATATGATTCATAAAATTGAATAATATAATTAAATGAGAAATCCAGTGATATAAGTTCACTTAAAAATTAAATATACAGAGTCTTATTTTGAAAGATTGGATATTTATAATAATAAATACTTCACCAACTTTTTTTGTTTTGTTTTAGCCTGTGTCCCTGAGTACAGGTATGTAGCACCAAACATATCACCTATATTAGCACAAAGTGTCATACGAAAGAAGAGAAAAACAAATATAAAAAAGAAGTTCTTGAGGATTTGAATTAAATCAACAAAGGATAACTTAAAACTGACATCTTTTTAAAATACCATTATGAAACAAGAATTCACAACAGGAGTTAGAAATGTCAACTGCAAAGAATGAATTTCTTTGCTCTTGTCAATGTAACAAAAGGCCTAAAATATTGTTTTGAGTACATTCAATCTTTTCATATTTAAAAATATCTCAATGGTTGAAAAATTACTGTTATCCTAATTTAAAAGCATATTACACATATATCTTTTATGTGCTCATATTATGGATAACCCACAGGCATTTTGCATATCTCTGTAGGTTTTTGACAGGCATTGTTAATAGTTGAAATAATCTGCTGGGGTGTGGGCAATTTCTTAAAAAGTCTTCTCTGAAAAAGGGATGTGTGAAAAAAACATGTTCTCTTCTCCTATGAATTTAAATTTTCTTGTGTGGAGATTTAATTGTTAAAATAGCCTTGTCCATTTTATAAATATGAGAGGCTAAACAAGAGGCAGCACGCTGAGGATGGCAGAGGGGACAAATTGATATAATCTGTTCCTTGATGATACTGTTGAGCTCCTTAATTAACCCTAAAGTTGCCATCTCTTTTAAATTTTCTGTTAATTTTAATAATAAATTTGCCTCATTTTAATATATTTCTACCTATTTTTGCTTTCCTATAGCTTGACCAAAAGCATCCTAAATGACACATACTTCAAGAGACATCCAAATCTGGATATTCTAACTCACCTTCAAGCTGTTATTTTTGTTATCTAGAAATCATGGTCATACATAAGCTACACCGTAAAGACAGAATTGCACCAGTACCTGCAATCTGACAAAATATTGTGGGACACTGCCAGCAATCTTAGGGGAGTCAGGTAAGGAAAAAGAGCAATAATTTTGTGTGGTATCTATAATACCAGATTCCATGGAACATGGGGGGATTTGGTGGCTTGGTCTTCCAGAATTTTAATTCCAGAGATATAACGAGAGACCAATGAGACAAAAGCTGATGGATCTTGCTTATTCTAAAATTATGATGTCCTAGGAAGGAAGTACAGTTATGAACTAGGCAAGGCTAACTTTGTTCTCTAGAAAACAATGTCATGGCTAGCCTAATCAGACATCTCTATCTTGGTATCCTATTCATAGATACCAAGTCATAGATACCAAAACTTATAATAGATATATGGCCTAAATGTCAGCCAAATGGCCCAAAAGTCAGCTATGAGACAATTTGATGTTAGCCTATATGGATCTCTTGTCTCAGGTATAGTATTTTTTAGGCAATAGTTTATTTGATCTCAAAATTACTGTCCCTGTGAATCTCCTTAGCATATATTTACATATTTGATTCTTTTGCTAGAATATAGAAATTCAATTATATTTTGTGTATTGACTTTTTGTTATGTAAGTTTGCTAAATTCACTTATTCCTTCTAGAAGTTGTTTATTGAATTCAGGGGAAAATATATGTACTATCTCCTGACACCTAACAGTGCTACAAAAAAATAATTAAAGAAGGCCTTATTTTCTTTATTGAATGCTACAGGTGTAGTTCATTACAGCTGATAGTCATTATAGTTTTACTAGTCTAGACTCATGGTCAATTTTTTTGCAGCATTTTTTTCCCGAAAAAATGGTGATCCAATGTTCAGATAAAGTATTCCATTATTTTCTCTCAATTCTTCTACTAACTCTTCCAATCACCTTTTCCCATCATTCGTGTATTTTATTGTATATATTTCCAGTTTCATAGTAAGGAAATCAAATATAACAAAACCAACCTGAGAACGTATTATATAATTCAATAAAATTGAATTAATACAATATTATAATATTGTATATTATACAATTATAATATTGTATAATAATGTACTATTTTGCTTAATAGTACATTTTTCACTAAAAAAATCAAACAATTCACCTTGAACTAAAATGAATTCCCCTAGTCAGGTGCTATGTTTTAAATTTATTCTCTGTGCTGATAAGAAACATAGGATATGCTTCATGCAGCTAAACAAGAATCCTATTTTTTAAATAATTAAGTAGAGGTAAAGGACTCAAGAAATTTAAATCTGACTATACTATTTTCTTTACCATGAGTAAGAGAGGCTTTATTGAACTTGTGGCATTCAATTATAACGAACTCTGGATCATGTCAAATAATTTTGTGACATAGTCCATCTTTACCAATATGAAATGTTAACCTGTATCTTATATAGATGATAGCGTTCCTTAACATATTTGTAGGAAGTCATAAAAAATGATTGATGATATTTCATAGATTTTACATATTGTTAATCATTTCAGATTTATCTGAATTTAAATTTAACATGTTGAGTTTTTCTGTTTATTTCTCCCAACTCAGTGTTTTTATTACACACAGTAAAATTCAGTACAATTTTTGTTATTTGAGACAACTCACAGTTTTTCTCCTGTAGCGTTTTACAGAAGGACTGAGTCAAATTAAAAGTACTTCTGTCAGTTTCTAAATCTAGAACACAGCATGAAGCTTTGTTTCTTTCACTATACTTTCAGTATTTGCTTCAGTTTCCTTGAAAGTATAAGGGATTTTTTCTTTCATTTTTTCCCTGAATATCGTATACAATTCTGCACTCTCTAGCATGCTGCTTTTCTGACCAACTACATAAAGTTAACATGTTTCTTTTTTGTGGGTTGATTCATCTCTTTGGCTTATTCACCTTTAGCACAGACAGTCCTATCCAGGTTTGCAACTGTGAAGTAGTAACATGAAAAAAGTTTTTTCCTAGGCTCTTTTTCTTATTTACTTTGGCAATATTTCCTCCTAAAATTCAAAATGTATATAATGTGCTAAAATTTTTTTGGTGTGTATTCTTTTCTCTCTTCTGATTTTTTGCCTCACATGGCAAGACCAGATGATATATCCAAATCCTTCTAGCACAGCTGTAAATAATAGAGCCTTTCAAAACTCTTCCTTGAATTCTACACCATGTTAAACATTGAAAGTAATATGTTTCTATGTCATCTTTCAATTTCGTTCAAACAAGTCTGTCTAAAATATGGTGTTCATTTATATGATATGAGGTGGTTGCTAGTCCCAATCTCCATGTAGTAGGATATTTGCTTTTGTTTTGGGGGTGTGTTTCAGAAAAGGGTATTTAACAAATTTTCATTGTTATCTTATCTTAATGAAAATATCTTTTGATGTAAACATATAAAGGTCTAACTTCTTGAAGATTCATTGTGACATTTTCTGCAAGATAGGACTGTATCCTTTATTGATCTGTGCATATATAAATAATATTTGTAAATGTATAGTATGTATCTGGTATAACTGTATCCTAAATATAGACACAATATAATTTTGGATATAATATCCTTGTATTGCATACTTAACCCAACATACTGTCAGAAAGACAATCCTACTGTATATTTTCTGAAGTGATAAATTAGATTCAGCATACCAAACATTTAAAGCACATATTCTGTGAAAGTTACTGTTTGGTGCAGAATATCTACACATAACAAATGATTTTGATTTAAATGCTTAATTGATGTGAGGTCAACATGTGATTACAGTTGACCCTTGAACAAGGCAAGGGTTAGGGGCCCCTACCCTCTGCACAGTTGAAAATCCGAGTATAATTTTTAGTCAGTCCTTCACACATGAGGATCCTCTGTATGTGGCTCCTCCACATCCCTAGTTCCACATCCAGGGCTTCAACCAACCGCCAATCCTGTGGTACTGCAAAATTTACTATTGAAAAACTGCCATCTATAAGTGGACACATGCAATTTAAAACCCATGTTGTTCAAGAGTCAACTGCATAAATAGGATGCATAATTACAAGCAGAAATTATTGTTTGACAAGATTATTACAGAAGAATAATAAACCTATCTTATTTGAGAATTCATTCCATTTTGCCTGCACAATTATTTGAAAAACAGAAATGTCAATGTGTCAATGTTAATAGACTATCTCTACAAGCAATTATGTATAATGCAAATATATAATCATACAAATTAATAGTCTTTTTTGAAATTATAAATCTCAATTTGTATTTTAATTCAATATGTTATATATGAGAAAGAGAGATGAAGAGTAAATAACATAATTTTATCCACTGAGTTATGACTGTGTATGTAGTAGTATTTGATAATTGTTTGAAAATGTCTAATTCTCTAGTCATATGGCCTCCAGAATTAAAATTTAGTAGTATCCACCATTGCGCATGGTAATAATTTCCAATTTTTCCATAAAAAAACTCTAATCTTTGGCTTAATTATGAGGTAGGAAAAAATTATGGCACTTCCTAGCCAAGGAGATGGCAATGGCAGGGTTACTCCATGAAGAAGAGAGGGGAGAGAAAGAGTAAATTTTCTGATATACATTGTTTCAGTAATCTTGTCCTCTATATTGCAGTGAACTCTATAAATAAATAATGTATCTTCAAACAATACACACACACACACACACACACACACACATTTCTACCCAGAAACTGGTTTTCAAAATCAGTTTCTTACTGAATCAAACTCACTCAAATCTGTTCATTTAAATAAAACTATTTCATCTGTTAAATATATAGAGATTTCAATATACCAAAAAATACAAATTACTAAATTCATTTCTCTGTCCCTTTGAAAGTAATTTGAAGATTTTAATTTCTTCAGTGATGAGATATATATTTCAGTGAGTTCAATGAGAACTATACAGTGATTCATTTATTATTCAATAACTAAAAGAATCATAATTAATATGTGCAATAATGACCACTTAAGTATTACAGGTAATAAATTGTGCATGCTAATTTATTATTTTGCTTTCCTAATAGTAGAAATACATAGCATAGCAAAAAATTATTCCTGCAATTTGCTTTTGCTAGAAACAAATATTTATACAACACCTATTCACAATCCATCCCTTTTACCAGAGCAAAATGTTTCACTGAATAAGCCTATTATATTAAACTAATATACTAAGCATCTAAATAATTATGTCCAACAGGTATATTAACACAATGCTTTCTGAATGGATTCTCTGTGTTTTACTAAAATGTATACATATATTCAAAACATTTTATTGTATTCTTTAAAAGTAGTTATTTATATTTCTCTAGCAAATATTTTCTTAATTTTAATGGTTCCATTTATACATGAGATTATTTGATCAAATGGACTTATGATCTGCAACAACTATTTTCCTTTTCTAGTCTTGTGAATATTATTATATTGTATTCCTTCCTCCCAGCCTTTCATGCCACAAAAAATGGTAATAATTCTTGTGCCTCATTCTCCTTCACCAACCATCATTCAACTCCCAAATACTGCCAGTTCTATCTCCAAAATTATCTTTAATACTTTTACTTTTCTCCAACTCCCCTACTATTATGCTAGTTAGAGAAACCATCATCTCTTACCTGGGTAAATATAAAGCCCACTTTTCTCAATTCTTGTTATCATCCAATCTATTAGTAGACTTTATATCTTTAAGTCAAAATCCAGTATGGCTTCCCAGTCATATCTAGTCCTTCTTAGGGCTTCAATCTTCTCTGTAATAAATCCACACAATAACACAGTATTTCAGGGATCTCAGTATGTTGCCTCCCTAACTAGAGCCAGCCAAATATTTTTCTGCTCCTTTGCCTTCAAGAATTATGTTCTCCTTGCTTAGAAGATTATTTCCCTCTGCTCTCTACCTGGCTAATTCTCAATGACCTTTCCAGACTTAGGTAAAATGTTGAATGGCTACTCAGTACATCACAGATCTCAGAATTTTGTCTTTATAGGGCTTAACAAAGTTTGTTTATATGAGTAATTATTTGCATACATCATATCACACATTGGTTTATAAGTTTTATAAGAGTAACCTGTTCAGTTTTATGCCATATTATTTTAATCTACAGAAATCAATAAACATGTTTTAGTGAAGGAATATATGTTTAGAAGTTAGAACTTCTAAATTTTAAGTAAAGATAAGAAGATGAAAGATGTCTTGATGAGTCTACATGACTCTTTATCTGGAGACATATATTGTTTCACCAATCCTTTGAAAAGGACATATTTGCTCCTTGTTTAAATGTGTTACTTGCTTTTTTTGAGTGCTCAGTAGTTTAACAGTAGATCTGATTCATTTCCATGTTTATGTGCATTTTTATTTATGTAATAAGTATTATTTTTGTGCCCCCTTTTTATGCTAGGCACTTTATTAATCATTCTATATGCATCACATAATTTAATCATTTTCTAATTGTCTTCATTCATTTTTTCTCATCTGGATACATATACTCCATCTACCCTCTGATTAATTTGGAAGTGCTTTTCTAAAAATCTTGAAATCATCCATGACAAATATCTTAAATTCAACAAGTAACCTGTTAGGAAATCCTCAAACATCTTTCTTTCTTTCTCAAAGCCAAAATTTGTACAATGCCCCAGCAGACATTATGTAATAGGTTCTTTTGCCCCTGTTCTTACAATTCTGATCTTGCCTCCTATAATTTGTGAAATCCTTGCTTACTGCACCCAGAGATTAATCAATTGATTGATATTAGTGTCACCTTATTGGAATCTATTTTATCCTATTTAAACCTTTTGTCTGAGGTTATCCTTTTTCCAATTTCATATATTTTTCTTTTTAACACTCATAACTATCTCTCATATCTTTTTCTTTTTCATTTATTTGTCTCTTTCCCTTTGAAAAATTCTAACCTAGATAAAAAGAAACATTTTATTATGTTTTTTAATGCTATTTATTTAAAACGTAGAACAATGCCTAACACATAGTAGGTCCTCAATATTTGCTGAATTGATAAAGTGACCTTTTCCAAAACTATAAAATATAATAAAAGAGGATGCTAAGACTTGCACATATCATCTTAACCACAAAATATTTTCTTCATATTTTCTTGCATATTTTAATTCCTACCTATTAGGTTCTGTATGATAATGTAACTATGAGAAACAAGTCACTTTAATGTTGTTAATATTTACTTATATTCTGTGAGACAGTAGGTTTTACCATACTGAAAGTAGTTTGTACATATGATAGAGTAAAATAGGCTAAAATAAATCTACTGTTGCATAATGCTCAAGGATTTTAAAGACATGATATTCTAGTTATACACTGGTATGATGAACAAAAATTAAAATCCAATTACCACAAAGTGTACTACAAAGAAAAATTAAGGATGAATAAGTGCATTTTCATGGTGGTTCAAATCAGACTTTGAATAATGATGGTAAGTTGAAAAGAAGCATCTAGTTTCCCCCCTTTCATAAAAACGCTAACAGTAGAATTCACCATGAATCTAGTTAATCTTAAACTTTAGAGCATCGATATTACATGG